>NC_041370.1:3187698-3327357 GCF_900634415.1 Cottoperca gobio | reverse complement strand
AGCACTACATTAGACATGTCAAATGTTAGCTCTTCAACTGTGAAGTTAGAAATAACAACATATGATTTGTGTCCAATGCTCAGCGTTAAGAGGCATGCACTTTTTACATTAGATGTAATATTTTGATTCATATTCTGTTTTGTGTTTATTCCTATGAAGTGTGTGTGAGTGTTTGTCTACTGTTTCATTTCACCCGCCCAGGGCCTACATATGGAAATGAGCTAAATCTGATACAAAGCATATTTTCTATTTTTTGAGATTAATGTATTTTTAGACCCCTGAATGTAAAAAACTCAACTAAATCCAACCACCAACACAAATAGTTATGCTGTACTGTATATTATGTTGTACTTGCTTTTTCCTTTAGAAACCATATCTTTATTTAGCATACATTTGACCTTTTATTTCATGTCATTGTGTGTAAATTATATTCCGTAAAGTTATTCATTTAAGAGATAAGGCACCAGGACCACACTCCGTCTGCACTTCACAATACAGCTTAAGTCAATGTTATGGTAACATTTTAGCGTCACGATGAACACACGATGTTTGTAAAGCAAAGATCAGCAGTCCTACCTGTAGTAGTCAGCTCGGTGCTGTCTTCAAACATACAATGCAAAGTTCTGTCAGCTGTGAATGTGCTTTGTTGTCGTCGTTTCAGAGAATATGTGTACTAAAGCAGGAAGCCAGAGACCTTTAAGCAGCAAACGTTGGAGCAAATAACCCTCTTGACTCGTTACGTCATCACGTTTTTCTGACGGCGGAAAAAAACAACAGAACAAGCATAAACACGATAAACTTTAAACAGCTGTTTATCTAAATGACCAATTATAAAAGAAAGAACTAGTGCTTACCCCGGTGTGATATGACATATATAAGATATATCCCGTTCACTGTTGAAATTAATGTGTCATGTATTTGCGATAATGCATAGCAACGGACCGTTGCTAGCTAACGTTAGTTACACACGGGCCTTAGTGCAGACGGGTCCTCGGTGATAGCAACGATAACGTAAATACAAACGGGTATAAAAGTGTTCAATTCATTTTTAAAGTTATATTTAAACATGTAATGTCCGTGAAAACTCACGTTCCTAGTTATTAGCGTTGGATGTTCTGACAACTTCCACAGCTCCGCAGTCTTCTTCTTCTTTTTCTTCTTCTTCTTCGGTTTTATTGCGGGTAGCAACCAGCGTTCAGCCGCATGACCGCCACCTACTGTGTTGGAGTGTGGACCAGAATTGTCTGTCCCTTAAAAAACTAAATAGTCTCCTAACCCAGACTCCGTTCTTTCACTCCAAGCTGATTTCTCTTTTTGGTGTTTCTCATTCTCGACAGTGAAAAATTACCTGCTCAGCTGATTCCTCTACTGTCTACTCGACAGTTCTCATATAATCCTGACGGATGTTTCTTTATTAAGTGCAGTGTTTTATTAAGTCCGGTATGTCCTACTCTCAGCCTTGTTCAAATGCTCTCCTCTTTAGCAGTCCTCACTGTTCCTACTTCTCGCTGAAATGCATAAAGTTGTAGACCTGTCTTTCCTTTATCCCAAATGTGAGGCCACTCCTTAATAACGCTTATCAAATCAAATTTATTTGTATAGCCCAATATCACAAATTATACATTTGTCTCAGTGGGCTTTACAGACTGTACAGGTTACGACACCCTCTGTCCTTAGACCCTCTGTCCTTAGACCCTCTGTTCTTAGACCCTCTGTCCTTAGACCCTCTGTCCTTACACCCTCTGTCGTTAGACCCTCTGTCCTTAGACCCTCTGTCCTTAGACCCTCTGTCCTTACACCCTCTGTCGTTAGACCCTCTGTCCTTAGACCCTCTGTCCTTAGACCCTCTGTTCTTAGACCCTCTGTCCTCAGACCCTCTGTCCTCAGACCCTCTGTCCTTAGACCCTCTGTCCTTAGACCCTCTGTCCTTAGACCCTCTGTTCTTAGACCCTCTGTCCTTAGACCCTCTGTCCTTACACCCTCTGTCGTTAGACCCTCTGTCCTTAGACCCTCTGTCCTTAGACCCTCTGTCCTTACACCCTCTGTCGTTAGACCCTCTGTCCTTAGACCCTCTGTCCTTACACCCTCTGTCCTTAGACCCTCTGTCCTTAGACCCTCGCATCGCACAAGGAAAAACTTCCTAAAAGCTTCTTTTGATCATTCCTTTAGCTTCAGATTTACTGAGTGAAAATGTCCATGATTTCTTTATGTTTCAGAGCATGTTTGGCTAATACGTCCACACTTGTATTACCCTTAATCCCTCTGTGAGGTGGTATCTGAGGGAAACAGCCAGGGTGGTGTTACTGGTGACGGTACTGTAGGGATACATCGTTTCAGACTTAATGTCATATCTCTCACTACTCTCTCACTGCTCCATGCAAAAACATTCCTGTTTGCTCTCTCTCCCAACATGGGAGAAGTATCCTTGTAGTTGTATCTCGATCTTCAGACAAGATTTACCCGGTAATGCATCATTAACTGTTTATAGGTAACAATAATAGGTAACGACATCTACAACCTGAGTAGTTTTAAAAGCACCACAATAAAGTCTCAAACCTTGAGCTTGTAAAACCTCCAACTGAAGTTTTTGCAGCTGTACCATAAAGCAAAACACCCATAATCTGATCTAATCCGTGATACATACATATGTTTAATAGCAGATCTGCTAGCTCATTCAATATCTTTATATCTTATGAATATGTTCATTCCATGTTAGCTTTGCATCCAACCACATACCTGAAAACGTTCACCTGCTCAATCCGTTGTCCGTACATCTTTTTATGGTGAACAATACTGTTTTGTCATGACCGAAAGAACGAGATCACGGGTACAAGCGGCCAAAATGTGTTTTCTCAGGTGGCTGGCGTCTCCCTTAGAGATAGGGTGAGAAGCTCAGCCATCAGGAGAGACTCGGAGTACTGCTGCTTTACGTTGAAAGGAGTCAGTTGAGGTGGTTCATCTAGTAAGGAGCCACCTGGGCGCCTCCCTAGGGAGGTGTTCCAGGTACAGCTGGGAGGAGACCCCGGGGAAGACCCAGGACTCGGTGGAGAGATTATATCTCCTCACTGGGAACGCCTCGGGATCCCCCAGTCGGAGCTGGAGGATGTGGCCCGGAGAAGGAAAGATTGGGGTCCCTTACTGGAGCTGCTGCCCCCGCGACCCGATCCCGGATAAGCGGTAGACGATGGATGGATGGATGGACAATACTGTTTTGGTTTTTCCTATAAAAAGCTTGAATCCCCACGAATATGACCACTTTCAACCACATTAACTGTCTCTTTTATTTTTTACATAATATGATTGCTGTTCTATCCTCTTTTCCACAAGGTCCCATCATCAGCAAACAATAACCGTCCAATATCGCCCTGAAAAAACATCATCTGTCATAATGGAGAAGAGAATTGGGCTAATGATAGTGCCCTGAGGAGCGCCGTTTTCTACCCAATACATTTCTGATAAGGCTGGCACAAATCTGACTTTTATAAATGTATCAAATACAAAATCTTAAATCCAATTATACGTTCTACCGGCTATTCCTGTCATGTTTAATTTAATCATTAATCCTTCCAAATCTACATATTTGTTTTAACACCATCACCGATAACTTGCGTTTCCAGACATATAACAGTCCTGAATCCACTCTGATGACAATTCCTCTGCTTTTGATGTAAAATGTTAATCTTTCTACGATCACTATTTCCATTATGTTTCCTCTGTGTGATGTTAGAGTTATTGGCCTGTAGTTCATCAGACTTGATGGGTCCTTGCCTGGTTTCCTAATAGAAATAATCACTGCTTCTTTTCCCACTTCCCATAGAAACCTAGCAACCTCCTCGATGCTAAATCTCCTAAATGCTTTAGTTAGTCCCGATCTTACTATTGCCCTCTTCATTTCTTCCAGAGTAAATGAAGCATCTATTGTACTGTTCATATCATCTCTTCTCTCTATTATTCCAGGACGAGCTGCTCTGGTCATTTCCGCTCCTTTGTTGCCCTCCTCAGTCAAGTTATCAGAGCTTCAGATTTGAGTGAGCGCTGTTTCCTCTTCCATCTTCAACACTGGATACATTCCCTTCTTGTTCCTCTCACGCTCCAAACATCTCACAGGAGTTGATCTTCCAATTTTACTACACAATATCTGCCAGCTTTGCCTTTTTCCTTTGCGTATAATTGTTCTAACCTTTGCTTGTGCTTGCTCATACTTAATTAAATTCTGAAAATGATGAGTTATTTTTTAATCCTGAGTGCTTTATTAATTTCTCTCACTGCTGCACCACACGCCTGTGGCCACCAGGGAACAGCCTTTCTCTTCATTACTTACTTCTAGAAATTGACTGATTAGCAGCTTCTAGTAATGTTGTTTTAAATTTATTATCAATCTCTTCAAAACCTTCATTTATGTCTAATTGATCCATTCTTATCTCACGTATAAACATTTCCCATTTTCCACTACTAAATACCTATTTCTCAAAATGGTGTCACTACCTTGTGATGTTTCTTCTGATACGTCCTAATTACATATTGCAGATCATTCCTAGAAACTAGGGTTGGATCTAGTACTGAAGTGTTCCCTGTGTGTGTATTTAGTTCCTTTCCCATCATTTAAACAAACCATGTCCTTTTTCTTCAATTGTTCTTCAATTACCTCACCATTTGCATGTGTTCTTACTTACAAAATGTCAAATCAGAAACGGTGTTTTAAAGACTCTTTAGCCTCTCGGGGATAATCTAGTCCAGATTTGACTTGTCACAAATAGGTTAAAGCTTTCACAAATTCAAAAGTGGGTTTCAGACAGCGTTAAGGTTTCCCCCTAAAATGTCTAACATGGTTTCACAACATGAGAGTAGATAGTAAAGGAGGATCGGAAGCTAACGTCAGCGTCGTTGACAACTCTGCAACACATTACCAACTGATATCAAATTACTTCCAGAAATAAAAACCTTCACAACAAAGGTTAAGTGCAGACTAAAAGCAAAACAGAGCTGTGCCCATTTTCAGCAAATGTACTGTAAATTACCAAGCTGTATTGTGTATTTGATTATATTTCCATACGTGTGGTGTTTTGTGGTTTTATGATATTGAAAGCTGCATATTTTAACTACACTGTAAAAGCCTAACTAGAGTTGAAACTCTCTGTGCAGCACATCAGTTTCATGCTCTGTTTTGGAACTATGTTGAATTGTGTCATTGCTATCAAATAAAAGTAAATTCAATTGAATTATTTTTGTCATTGTAATGTTTTTCTTTAACTTTATTTTGAGTTAAATGTAAATGTTTTTCATTCTCTCTTGTTTTACTTTCCAGTTTTTCATCTACCAAGTACACCTGTCCACATTCTAGCATTTGGACAGTCAAATGCAATATAACTGGAGTCCATCTTTGTAGGATAATGTGCATCTTCATTTACAGTTTTCATCTTATGTACTCCATCGTGTAGTCTCTGAGTCCATTGAGTTTGCGTCGTTGAAAGCGCTTTCCTCCAATTTATAGTTATAATTTTTTTTAGCAATCAGTAGACGTATGCGTGTAATATATATATATATACATATATATATATATATATATATATGTATATATATATATATGTATATATATATATATATATATATATATATATATATATATATATATATATATATATATATATATATATATATATGTGGTCTTTGTCCCTTACATTTGCATAGGATTCATTGGGATGGCATTATTATTTCAATCTCTTCCTATATATTTTGCCAAAATCCCTGCGGTACTAGACTGTCCCAGAATATATGTGAGTAGTCTTATTGTATTATTAACTAATTAGAAATAATACATTTAATTCAATTTGTTTTCTTTATTGGAAACTTTTTGGTAGATTTAAAGTCAACGTGTGTGGAGCAAACGTTAAATACCCGGCGCGGCCACTAGGTGGCGGTGTTATGCACCTAGAGAGCAGGAAGTTAAATAACAACCACATCACATCCGTGAACCAGAACAGCAACAAAAGCTCTGAGCCAGTCCAACCAAAGTTCTGCTGTAAGTAAACACGTTGTTACACGATTATAGCCACTACACATATGTCGTTTTTCTATTCGTGTGACACATCCACCCGCGTACAGCCTCGCGATGTCATTATCTGTACTGGACATGAACGTTAGCGGAGAAGCTAGCTGTTACAATCTGTTGAACTACCAGCAAAGTTGTATTTTATTTAACTATACACATGTACCGAATGTAGTAACGTTAGCCAAGTTTCCTCGGAAATGAATACTTGAATTGATGCTGGCGACAGTTCCTTCCGTATCCTGTGTGTAGTGATGTGGCAGTGACCAAGCCCTATGTTGACGAACAGTATCCACTCCCCAAATACTGCCCTGGAGCTAAGCTAAGCTAAGCTAAGCTAAGCTAAGCTAAGTCTGTGTGTAGACGTCCAACTGCAGTTATAAACATGATGATAAACTACTTACACTTGCTCATTTTTCTTGTGAAATACTGTGGCACACTGTTTTTCAAGACACTTCAAATTGCAACTTAATGCAAATCATTATTAATTAATGACTAGCAATTCAGATTTAAATTTATTTATCAAATGTATAAACTATTCAATTTTGTGAAGCTATAACTAGCAAATGTTTGGTGTTTTGTATTCAATAAATACCTTAATTGATGAGTTATTTATCTGAACTTGACTTGATTAGTTATCCGATAAATAGAGAGAACTGATTAATCTAGGGGTGTCAAACATGCGGCCCGCGGGCCAAAACCGGCCCGCCAGAGGGTCCAATCCGACCTGCAGGAGCTCAAGTGTAAAAATGAGTTGTTTTGATCATAAAGTAAAAGCCTTTGTAGATACACTGTGATCAGTAAATTGTAACACACATGTGTAAATGATAAACTAATAATATTGTTGAAATTGCATCTTTTTTTCTTAAGAAATTTCAGGTTGTTCATAATGTTTTGTAAAAAGATAAAGTTTGAACATTTTCAGAATGTATTTTTTTGCACTAAAACGAAGGGAAGTTGTGGTTATTTATATGTTATTATGCTGTGATGTTACTGGTCCGGCCAGTAATTGTGCTGCATGTGGCCCCTGAACTAACATGAGTTTGACCCCCCCCTGGATTAATCCAATAAGTGTGTCAGCAGTAGTGCTTTTTGTTGATGTTTTTGTCATTACTGTTGCTTTGCAGCTGACAGTCTCGAGATGCCATTTGGAGCTCCAACTGGGGAGAACTGTCTTCTCGACATGGACAGCAAAGCTGGAGATCTGTTCGGTGCTGAGGAAGCTCATCCAACTGGCAAAGGTGGAGCTGGAATCTTGGGAAAGTAAGAGCCCGTACATTTTATTTTCAATTGTGATGTGCGCTTAATTAATCACACAATGATAATGCTATTCTCACGAGGGCTTTTTATTCTATGTTGCTCAAATTTGAAGACCTATGCTCTGTAGGCTTAGCTATGCATTTCTTAATACCTCTCTATGTATTTACCTCTTACTGTCTTTGTCTAATTTAATAGGCTCTGGCTCCCAAAAGGCTACTCTGTCGGTATGGCTAAAGAGTGGATCGACAGGCGCCGAATGTCCATCCGACCTTGGGCCAGCTTCGTGGACCAACGCAAGTTTTCGAAACCCCGCAACTTTGGAGAGTTGTGTCAGAGGGTGGTGAAGAACGTGGACAATTTCAACAGCAACTACACCTTCATCTTCATGGGACTCATCCTCTACTGCATGTAAGGCCCACAAAGAGAAACTCATCAGTTGTTTTATCTGGGTATATTAGAAATCTTCAAACTATGCTGCTATAAGTAACACTAACTTGATTGGTGTGTGGATGTTTCGTCTCCTCAGCATCAGCTCTCCCATGCTACTGATTGCCTTGGCTGTGTTCGCTGGTGCCTTCTACATAATTCACCTCAAGTCCCTGGAGTCCAAACTGGTTATCCTCGGTGAGTAATAGTGAGATATCTCTGCAACACGACACATAGACGTCAACACGGCTACCGCTTCACATTCTGTTGACCTTGTTCGTTAATAACAGGCAGGTAAAGAACAGACTAAATGCATGTCTGCGGTTAGTGTAAGAAAATCCAATATATCCGTGAGCTTTTCATATTTATATACCTGGAAGAGGCAGCGCAGAAACACTTGTAATCAGTGGCATTATTTTGATATTGATAACCAGGCAAAGAGCTGAATCTCCCGCACCAGGTGAGTCTGGCTGGAGCCGTTTCTCTACCTGTGTTCTGGTTGGCCGGAGCTGGAGCTGCAGTCTTTTGGGTTCTGGGTAAGCTAAACCTCATTAGTCGTTCTGGGCATGCATTTAATTGTGATATTATTTGTAATTGTAAATGCATCTGGACGCTCTGTCGAAGAAAAGCCTTGTCATTGTGTTTCTCTTCACATTCCTCTTTTCCATTTGTCCCGCCTCCTCTCAGGAGCGACGCTCTTTGTGATTGGCTCTCATGCTGCGTTCCGTGAGCTGGATGGATCCGACATGGAAGAGCTCCTCATGGAGCCCGTGTGACGAGCAAGGCTGAACCCGCAGCAGCAGCAGCGGCGTGATCACAGATGAAACTCCTGGATCTGTTCCTTAGCTGTGTATTCCCTGTATTAGAATGCACCTTTTCTTGCCTCTGCAGTAGTTGTTGTTACAGACTTTATTGCCATTTAGGCAAACTCATTCACACATATAACTTGCCAAATGCACAAATTATTAATGTGTTAAGCATTATTTAAGCACATTATCATGATTATATGCCTTCTCTACATATGTAATACCTTGGATGCCTCAGGTTTGTGTCAAATAGCTTCCTGTAACGTTCCTTATACAGTGACATATCTTTCAATTTATTATTATTAATAATAGTAGTAATCATTTATTTTGGTCCCTTTTTTTTTTTTTACAGTTTTCCAAAAATATGCATATAAAATAAATGCATTACAATATTTCTTTATGTAAAGATTATGTACGCAATAAATGCAATGTTTGCAAAAGTGCTAAAAAATGATTCATTATCCAAAGAAAAAGTGCTAAAAGAAATATGCTGATCAAACTAAATGTTTTATTCAAGAGGATACACAATCAGATCTCACATCGGGTACTTAACGTAGATTAGTTGATGAGAATACATCTTTAAAGGTCAGCACATCGTCATGGTGTTTTGTATTGGGGGGGGGGGTTGTGGTACTTTGGTGTCTTTAAGCATATTTATCAGCTCAAAACATTCAGATCTGAAGGTCATTTTAGATATTTCTTTTTTTGAAATCCATTGTTCATTTGTTTGCATTTCTCTGTAATGTTCGGTGTTTTTGTATTTAAATTACATTTTTGTAAGTGCAATAAACCCCCCCCCCGTGTAAAGATATCTCCTTGTTATTCTGCCTCTGATGAACTCAGGTGTTGGTTTCCTGCTTTCTGCATCCCTGGCAGGAGTTGTAAACTCCGTGGCCCTTCACACTTCGTCTGCACGTTCTCTCATTATTCTGCTCGGGTGTGAATACACAGTGGAGCAGGACAGTCTCTATCTCTAATACATCGCACACGGCAGCGCCCACCAACCCCCTCTTGTCCCCCCTTTTCTTTATTTTTCACGTGAACCCTGTGACCTGTGGTCTGTGACAGCACAGCACGAGCACCCCATGCTCAGGTTGCCATGGCAATGACCTTGAAGGGCCCCAGTCAGACACATCCACAGACACACTCGCTTACACACTGCGGCAAAGGCGAGCGATCGATATTCTATTATACTGAGGGTGGCGAAGGGGGGGGGGGGGGGGAGAGGAGAGTCGCACTGCAGTGAGCTCACTGCAGAGACACAGGGGAAATTAGAGCGAGGGTGAGAGTGTGTTTGTCAGGGAGAGTGACAGAAGTGTGTGTGTGCGTGTGCGTGTGCGTGTGTGTGTGTGTGTGTGTGTGTGTGTGTGCGTGCGTGAGAGAGAGCAGGAGACACCACATTTGTCATTGGGCAGTGTTAGAACGGTGCCAGAAAGTTTTAATGTTCCTTCTCACTAAAAGGGACACGTCCTAAATGTTCACAGGATGTGGCAAAGTGACCTCTCAGATCACACCATGCTTACCTCGCACATCACAGAGCTGTATATGGTGCACTTTTATTTGTAAGGTGGGCACTAAGAGGCTCATTTAAACCCTTGTGGCAGAGAGAAGATGTACTGCCTTGCATTATTTGCAGGAATGTAACCTTTTGATAATAACGTGTATTAATCATAGTAGTTGCTTCCTGATTCACGTACTATTCATTCATTGTTAGTCTTGAACGATGAGTTTGGGGAACGGGAAGGACTCCCCTGCAGCTCATGCATGTTGGTGTCAGACCCGCTTACAGAGTGGTTTGGTGCATTAACCTGGGCCGCTGCCAACTCTTCCTCCTATGGCCCTTTAATTAACATTGTGCAGTTTGCAGGTCACAACACTAGGTGGCATCACATCCTCCTATTTCTACTTCCTCATTCCTGCTGTGAGGTACACCGCTTATGACTCACATCAACACATTTGCACCCAAGTGTGTGATATATTTGAATATATGTGTTGGAATAATAGTGAGACTGATACTGAGACTGGTCAACGGAAATAACCTTAAGGTATCAATACACGTGGGAAGCGATCCCATATACATGCGGGGGGGAGGGGGTAATGTCATTAACACGTTACAATCGACAGCAACGCTAACGCAATAAGATGTAACCACAGGGATTTATTGTAAGGGATGGTATTCAGTTCATTGTATTATAATATGCCAGCTTGATGCATCAGCTGTTTCTAAGACAGAGCAGCGCCGACAGATAAAGACTGAGGGGTTTATAAGATGAGCATTTTATTTGTATAAAGTGTGAAGTGTAGTTTTGCACGAGTAAAACAGAGACAGAAAGACACACAGACAGGTCTGGGTTGTATTAAATGTTCTAGATGTTTTATTGGTGTTGGTTTCATTTATTTGACACACATGTTCTACTAGTTGTGTTTTTTTTTTTTCTTGAATTTTCACCTCGTGCTGCCGTCTGAGATAGACCCAGCCCGAGACCTCTGGCCCTTCGCTGGTCTCCAACACATACATGCACACAGACCCGGGCCAGACCGGGCTGTACCAGGACCTGGACTAAACCAGAGCTGGACCCGATCCGGGAACAGACCCCAGGGGCATGATCTCACCATCACCACTCACCACATCACACTGGCACACCTGCAGCGACAGGAACCTGAAAGCCTTGGTTGGTGTCTTGTGTCTTTTGGTAAAAACACAACTGAAAACCCTGCTCTGCTGTTACAGGTTTAGAACAGCCTCCCGAAAAACCAGCAAAAATAACTGAAACCAAACAAAAAACAAAGACGGAGACACAGATCTCTCGCTTTTTTTTCCTATTTCACCAATATTGTGGATGTTTTTCTTCATGAATGTCTCTCTTGAGCTGTTTTTCAACATGTGTTTTTTTTATTGTTTCATTTAAATTCAGTATAGAATTATATAGATTTCCTAGAGCACACAGAAAGATTGAGTTGTATTTACCAACTTGGGGGGGGGGAGGGGAGGGGGGGGGTGTACTGTAATAGTTATTAACAAGGACAATGGTTCACACTGTGCACACAAACAGAGACAAACGGGGCAGGAGGGAGGGGAGGGGAGGGGTGTGAGAGACAGAGGGGGAGAGAGGGGGGACAGGACGCCATGGGGTGTGCTTTGTTAGGCCTAAATGAGGAAAAGCAGCTCTCACGTACCCCCCCTCCCATCTTGGAAATAAAAAAGACAAGTAAAATCATCGAAACCCCCCCGTACCCCACATATTAAAAAAACAACAACACTGTGGCCGTTGAGAACGGAAGAGAAGGAGAATGGATGGCGTGAGAACGGCAGGGAGACGACCACTCCGCTGGTCCTCCACAGACGGGAGACGGAGGCGAGAGGTGGCAGTGGAAGTGGTGTCGGCGGTGGGATCTCACTGTGTGATCTTTACAGCTGTGTGTGTGATTGGAGGACAAGCAAAGGGTTGGCGAGGAGAGGAAAGAGAGAGGGGAAGGAAGGTATAGAGACAGACGAGGGAGAGAGAGCAGGGGAAGAACAGGGAGGGGCAGGAGCTGGATGGCCCTTTTTTGCAGAGCATAGACACTCCCTTTGTATCCTTAGCTCATTCAAATCTACATACACAATATGCAGCTGCCGTTTGGTAGATATATTGGTTTATGTACACAGCAGTGAGAGAACACATGCAAAGAGTATCATAGGAGATGGGGAGAAGGGGGGGGGGGGGAGGGGGGCGGGGCAATGTCGAAAGTTGTAAAGGTGCTTTTGCTGTTTTTAATCTTTGGGGCAGTTGTGATGAAAATAGCTTAAAAGCGTTTTTTTGTCTTTAAGGGGGCGGGGCATCTGGAGGTGTGTCTTGCCAGGGATGTAGTGATAGGGGGTGGGGCGGGGAAGGGGGGGGCAGGGGAGAAATAAGTGGAAGATGTAGGGGGTTTGAGCAAAGATGCTCCATCGATCAATAGTATGTCTCCCTTTCAACCCAACCTGGAGTGCAAATGAGAGAAAGAAGAAACACAGAACAGTTCAGTTAATTCAAAGTTTCCAAGTCTCATTATATGAAGATGAAGTAGCATTAAGTAGAGGAATAGTTCAACGTCTTGGGAAGTATGCTACTGTCAGCAGTCAGTTAGCTTAGAACAGAAAGCGTGTGTCGATAATGACATCGTGGCAATAATCCAGTGCCTCTTAAATAATTGTTTACAGACGTTAACCCTAACCCTAAAGATACATTAACTAGTCTGAAGATAAGTTCATTAACACGAAACACGTTCCATCTTGTGTAAGAACTACATGTTGTGTTTCTACAGAAGCTGCACAGTTTCCTGGAGACAAGAAATAGTCCCGCACAACCGCCTTCAACTTTGCTTTAAAGAGAAACCGTACTAACCTCCAGGGTTCCTACGGAGGAGAAGTTTTCGGACTTCATCATAAACAAAGATGAGGAAACTATAGGGGAACGCACAGAACCACCAGCTAGGCCTGTGGGCGAGAGAACAGCAAGGATTAAAAAGAATGGAGGAAACAGAAAACACACTATGTCTTCATATCGCAGCGGGTACATTATGTAAACATGCACGACATGTAACGGTACTCACTTTAGAGGATACATCCTGAGTGCCACATCCATGCCTGGGCAGTAGGACAGGAAGGCAGCCAGGGCTGTCTCCTCAAACAGGCCGAAGATCAAGATCTTGTTCCTGGGTGGAGAAACAACAGATTCAAAAACTGAGATGTGTGTCACCCTAATCTAGAGGCTACCTCTAGAAATAAGATATCATTATCTGTTATGAATCATCTGATCAGCTCGTACATATCTAACCCGTACGTAACCAAAACAAGATGATACATCCTAAATTAATTGTAAACACACGTGAGTGTGTCGGTATCGCAGACTCACCTCATGCCCTGCTGGAACACAGAGTTACGTCTGGTCTTGCAGATGATGACATCAGCCCACTGCACAACCACGATACTGACAAAGAAGGCTGTGTGGCACGTGAACTCCACAATCTTCCTCTGCTCGTATGTCTGCGGGCGGGAGAGGACAGACGCTCAGTACCATGAAGTCACACAACAGCTAAGAGTTCACTCAGACACTTCACACTTACCCATTGCTGCCCGTAGCTGTCTTCCAGGTCGTTGCAAGAGCGGTCATCCCAGTTGAGCCTGATGCCGACTAGTCGAGTGGGCAGGAAACCGTTTTCAGCCAAGATGACAAAGTAAGCGAAGAAGCCTCCGAGAGCCTGGATCATACCTGAGGAGAATACACACACGGAGAGGTTTTTAACTTCCTTAATCTAGAATCCCACCAAAAAAACCTTGCATATAGGTCCAAAGATATTTACAGTGGTAGCCATTTTCATTTTCCACCTACCAATTTGTCCATAAGCGATGCTGATCAGCCTCTCATTCACCAGCTTGTCCCTGAAGGGGTTCCTGGGCTGACGCTTCATGATGTCGCTCTCAGCGGTTTCATAAGCCAGAGAGATAGCTGGCACCTGATGGGACAGATGTGAACGTTTGTACATTATGACTGATATAATGATAATATAGAAGCATGTGTGCATCCTTTCAGAGAGAATTGGAATTGTGAGAAAGATATTAAATATCCTAAATTAAATAAAACCACACAACCAAAATATGAACGTTATTAAAAAAGCATAACGTCTGCACAATGCCCAAGTCTTGCTGTTTATTCTGCCTCCATGTATTTAGCTAATTCTGTAAACAAGCACACATATGTCGCAATATGGTGTCAGTCCTAAGTATGTCGACAGCGACTGTATTCAGGGAGACAATGTGTGATGAGCTCTCACCATGTCGGTTCCCAGGTCAATACAGAGGATGGTGATGGTTCCCAGTGGCAGGGGGATGTTGACGATGATGAACAGCAGGAAGGGGGTGATCTCTGGGATGTTACTGGTCAGGGTGTAGGCAATGGACTTCTTAAGGTTATCAAAGATCAAACGGCCTGAAGGGAGAAAAGCACGCGGGTTACATCCCGTCTCTGACACCCACACGTTCACGTTCCAGCTCTGCCCTTTAGCTCTGCTCACCTTCTTCCACTCCTGTGACAATAGAGGCAAAGTTGTCATCCAACAAGATCATGTCTGCGGCCTGTTTGGACACATCTGAGCCAGAGATTCCCATGGCAACACCAATGTCGGCCTTTTTCAGCGCAGGTGAGTCATTCACACCGTCACCTGTCACAGCGACAATGGCACCCTGGGACAGGAGGAGGAGGGAGAGGAGGAGGTTATACAGAAGAAGTGCTACGTGTGACCACAAGTATCTGGAGGTTAAGACAGACGGTTAATTCTCTTCATACAGATTATTAACACAATGTTTAAGACCTGATCAGATTTCTTTCAAGAGGCAATACATTCAAACGTTTGAATTAATACATTTTAATCAAATTAAGCTGAAACCTTTCGGTGTTTCAAAAGCAATCTACCCATCTGACAGTGAATGTTTAATGTCTTCAGGGAAGCGTCATTCAACGGATCACTAGCGCCATCTGCTGTTGTAGAAGTATAGTGCTACGTGTAAGTGCACTCCCTGAATGTCATGTTAAGAACAAACGTCGTCTTCTCTTCACGCCAATATAAAACACAAGGACAGCGCTGCTTGGATTAGAGATCGTGTTGTCCATAAGGGGTTTTATTATAAACCAATATCAAGATGTTCGTACCAGTCTCTGGCAGCCCTCTACGATGATGAGCTTCTGCTGTGGGGACGTGCGGGCAAAGACGATCTCTGTGTGGTTCCTCAGGATGTCGTCCATCTGATCCTGAGACAGATCTTTTAGGTCTGTCCCGTGGATCACGCAGGCTTTGGCATCCCTGAACACAAACACGGAAGTGTTGATGCGAGCCTCGTAAATTGACCATCGTTTGTAAGACAGGCGAGTCAGTTTTTGTTTACCTGGGGTTGACCTGGCTGACGGGGATGTTGAGGCGAGCTGCAATGTCCTCCACTGTCTCGTTGCCCTCTGAGATGATGCCCACTCCCTTGGCGATGGCCTTGGCTGTGATTGGGTGATCTCCAGTGACCATGATGACCTGACGAGAGCAACGAAAAGGACATTTCATCACGTGATCTCAACTGCACTGTGACCCAGAAGAGATGAGATGTAAAAACTAAAGTAAACTCACCTTGATACCAGCAGATCGGCATTTGCCAACAGCATCGGGCACAGCGGCACGGGGAGGGTCGATCATGGACATGAGGCCAACAAAGCAAAGGTTGTCTGTCTGGAAGTTGACGTCCTCTGTGTCAAAGGCGAAGCCCTTGGGGTACTGATCTTCTGGGAGCATGACGTGGCAGAAACCTGGAGGGGAAGGACATGTGAGTGTTTGTGATCTCCAAGAATCAACGCCGATCTTCTAGCCTCATTCCTTAGCGTGTTAAATGTGTCTAAATGTTTATATATTGATTTTCTTTCTTCGGAAAACTACATTTCAATAGTGCATCGTTTTTAATTATTATGATGGATGAATCGCAGTTACCTTTAACGCATGTTTTGTGTTTCAGGCTGATGAACGCACTACTTTCACTGTAACTAATGTCTTTTAAGTGACACATTGAAAGCAGAAGCAACACAGTAGCACGCCAATAAAAAAAAGGATCCATCTAAATAAGGGAACCTCACGTCATGGTCACACTTACATACCCTGTCCCCATCCCTCCCACCCTATCTTTGATCCTTACCGAGCACTCTCTCTCCCAGTCCTCCCAGCTCCATGTACGCATTCTGGAAAGATTCCTTCAGCTCTTCATCCATAGGTTGTTCTTTGCCCTGCAGCAGGATGGTGGAGCAGCGGTCCAGGATCCTCTCTGGAGCGCCCTTCATCACCAGCAGGTAGCGGTTGTCATTAACATCTTCTGTTTCATGTACTGAGAGCTAAAGAGGATGATAGAAAGTGAGTTTAATGTAGTGAATAGGGTGTATATACTTTAGCTTTTTACTTAATGTTTACACACTGCAGCTGTGAAGCCTGGAATGAGACGCGTTGTGAAATCCTGTCATACATACTATTCAATATTATTGTATGCATACAGGGTTTCTCTCATGTTCTACATCTCAACCTGTAACTTACCTGGTATTTGTTGGTGGAGTTGAAGGGGATCTCGGCCACCTTCTTATTCCTAGTCTCTGGATGCTCTGACGGAGCCGCAGCACAGCTCGATGCACTTCAGCAGCGCGGACTCTGAGGCATCGCCGGCCACGTCACGCTTCAGGATGGGCAGAGCGTCTTGTCCTGCTTTGAACTGAGCACGGTTACACAGACCGGCGATACGAGCCAGAGACAGCCAAGTCACTGAGCTCTTGTCGAAAAGAGGCACCTGGAGCGGAGAGAGAAGAGATGGAATTATTAACCTTCATGAATTCTAATCATTTATCCTTGTTGCAGCGGTGACACACGTCGTCCCCGTCCTCGCTCACCAGACTGGTCCTCGGTGGTGTCGGCCTCGTGGATCTGGTTGTCAAACCACATGTGGGCCACGGTCATCCTGTTCTGGGTCAGGGTGCCTGTCTTGTCGGAGCAGATGGTGGAGGTGGAGCCGAGGGTTTCCACAGCTTCCAAATTTTTCACCAGGCAGTTTTTCTTCGCCATACGTTTGGCAGTCAGGGTCAGACACACCTGCAGACAAATCATGCATTATGTTAAACAATGTTAATCGCATATACACACTCATTCCCCCCCCCTCCACACACACACACACACACACCTATTACAATTTATACTTCAAGCTTAAGTGATTTTATTAAATATGTTTTGTATTTTAATTTAATTTAATTATCTATAAACAATATAAATAAAGTTTAATTCAACACTCAAGACGTTTCTAATGCTTTGTCCACTTACAGTGACGGTGGCCAGCAGCCCTTCAGGCACGTTAGCCACGATGATGCCGATGAGGAAGATGACAGCCTCGAGCCAGGAGTAACCCAGCACGATGGCGAGGATAAAAAAGGTGACACCCAAGAAGACGGCCACGCCTGTGATGATGTGGATGAAGTGCTCGATCTCTTTGGCGATGGGGGTTTTGCCGGTCTCCAGGCCAGAGGTGAGAGTAGCAATGCGACCCATGACGGTGCGGTCCCCGGTGCAGATAACGATGCCACGTGCCGTGCCTGGGTCGGAACGGAAACACAATGTGGTCAAATATCCGTAGTGATCAGTCCTATAAACTACTCGTGTCAGTTGTAATACTATGCATGCAACACTGTTGCCGTGGTGACCGTACCTTCCACACAGTTGGTGGAGAAGAAAGCCACGTTTCGGGTCTCTAAGGGGTTGTCATGGGTACAGTCAGGTGACCTGCTCTGAGGCTCTGACTCGCCCGTTAGGGAGGAGTTATCCACCTGATGGGGGAGAGAACAAGTAAAACATGTAGTTTCATACAACAAAGAATGCAAATATATATATATATATATATATATATATATATATATATATATATATATATATATAAAAGAATGCAAAATCTCTTTTATTGTATTTCTATATTTACATTACAGGTGAAAAGGGTAACAAACATTTATCTAAACCTCCCCAGTTGATTAGTTACAATTAGGAACATTTCTTTTCTGAAATTACATTTTTAAATTTGCTAATTAGAAATGATCTTAATCTAATCTAGAGATTAAAATGTACAAAAGTTAGTACAATAAAAACCTAAATGTGTATTTTTGATATTTTCTTTCCACTAGTCTGAAAGAAGACCTCTGTGTGTGTGTGTGTGTGTGTGTGTGTGTGTGTGTGTGTGTGTGTGTGTGTGTGTGTGTGTGTGTACCTTGCAGCCATGAGCAGACACCACCCTGATGTCAGCAGGGATCCTGTCTCCTCCTTTCACTTCAACCAGATCTCCGCCCACCACTTCTTCAGCATTGATCTGGACCTTCTCGCCCTCACGGATCACCAACGCTTGCTGCAGGGAGATATTAGCAATGGTTAAAAAATGCACACACACACACACACACACACACACATTGTACACTGTTGGTCTTTGATTGATTGATTGATTGATTGATCACACACGCCACTGCTAGTTTACCTTTTCCTTCTTTAGATGAATAAATCTGTTAACTGGCTCTGGTTGTGTGCATCTCCCTCTTTTGTCATGAAAATAAGCTTTCACACATACGTTGGCTTCGTTTGAGCATAAGACATATTTACCTGAGGCACCATGTTCTTGAAAGACTCCATGATTTTGGAGCTCTTGGCCTCTTGAAAGTATGAGAAGCAACCAGTGATGACGACGACAGCTGTGAGCACAATACCCAGGTACAACTGCAGAGAGAGAGACAGAGACACCATTTAAACATATGTAAACGTGGTCAGTGGACAGGCACTGGATACAGTATGTGGGGTGTTGTGGTGCAGATGTGAATATGTATGCGTGTGCTCACATTGTCTCCTGCGGGATCGTCCTCAGTGGCTGCCTGGATGGCGTAGGCCAGGAAGCAGAGGATGGCGCCGGTCCACAGCAGGACAGAGAATCCACCAAACAGCTGGCGACAGAACTTGACCCACTCCGGGGTGGTGGGAGGAGGGGTGAGAGCATTGGGACCATCCCTGATCAGATACTCTGCTGCCTTGGCATTGGTCAACCCCTAGAGGGAGCACAGAGGAAGTGGGAAGTGTCGTGAGCGGAGAAAGTCTGCACTGATGCAAAGCCAACACAAACACACATCTGTTTTCAGTTTGTTCACGCTCATATTTCTTATTACAGTGTTTGACAATAAACAATACAACCCAATGGAAGTCTGCCACCTAGTGGACAACTGGAGAAGCTGTCTAACGATACGCACAGAGAAATGAATATCATCAACTCACCTGGACGATGTCAGTCTGGAATTTCCTGCATACTTCCTCTATAGACATTTTATGTTCCGTCTGAAAGAAATAAAAATGAATACAGAGATAATTACTCATTTAATAAATAAATACAGTATGTTTAGCTATTTCTTGCATGCAAGGAACATTTGAGTCCAAATTGAAAGAAGAATTATGCTAACATGTAATGAAAAAGTGTTTTAAACATTTTCACAACATCCACTAACTTAATGGCATACAAGGTATTTGTAAATTTACTCCATGCATGCAGTTCACCTGAGAGGTAAGAGGACAGCCACATATGGCGACACCCAGGTGTCTGTTTCTTGCGCTGGCATGTGTGACGACCTCCAGAAAACAAGTCACCGCTCTTACCAGCGGAAATATGTTTTTCTGGCCTGCACGAGAAAGATTTCCCCTTCTCTCCAACACAGTTGGTATAAATTCACCTTTACTAGATCCTCAAAGGATGCATGGATGGTGTAAATAATGAGGGAATCGTATGTGACGAATGAATCAGCTTTGGACTGACTGACCCAAAGTTAATTGGTATCAAACACATTTTATTTCAACATTTAGTTCAAGTATTCACAGAATAAGAGAAGGTTTTACTTACAATCGGAACTTCCTTCTTCAGGTCGTCCATGTCCTTGGCCCCCTTCTTCTTCTTGGGGGATTTGTCAACTTTGTCCTGTGTGGTGGCAACGCGGTAACTGTCTGACCGGCCATACTACAGACACACACATATGTTTTATACATGCCTTCGGACTAGATTAAGTAGCCTGTGCGCCCTTCTTCATTAGCTTAACTGTTCTCTGGGATTGCACATTATATTAACAAAATAAATCGTCTCTTGAGTTGTTCAGAGAGCTGTATAGTCTGCCGTACAGTCTTCACTGACTGCCAGCTAAGTGAAGCCAGTGGGCTTGGTTGGCCTCGAGGTTTCTTTCACTTTACAGTAAATAATGTTGCGCCCTCGTGAAGTAGCCTTGAGAAGTAGCCTGTATTTGGTCAATTATTCTGAGGAGGAAGTTAGAAGAAGAGAATTATTATAATAATGAGTGAAGACATTACTGCTGCGTTTCCCCCGGACAACAACATCTACATTAGGAGTGCACTTCACACATTAAAGCCTCCCGTCTGCTCTGCCTTATCCATCTGATGTCTCCACTGATCAAGTCCTCTCGCTCTGATGTACACATCAAAACATAATCAAGTGCGAATGGTTTAACCAGGTTTCAACTAATCCTGCTCGTTTTCATTTATTCAGCCGCAAGGACACGAGAGAGAGAGAAAAGCAAAGTTTACACTCATCAAAGGCTTTCTGAGTCGAGTCCCGTATGTTCTCCACTATTAGCCCAGATACATCAGAGACACTTTGATGTCGAGATTACAAAAAAATTAATTCTCAAGTACATGCACGCAGCGCACGAGGCTCATGCACACACATCAAACGTCCTCTTCTGTCCACTTTACTGCACTGCCTGTTGTTCCAGGTGCTCTCTTGACTGTAATTGCCGCCTCAGAAATTGGCTTATGTTATTAACTAGACGCGAGTGGACTTTTAATAACCCTTCTAGTCCCTTAAGATCTATAACTGTAACTCTATGCTGTTGTCCGGAAGGAGAGCAGCAATACAAAAGGCCCCTCATCAAAGGTCAGAGGTGACATGGAGAGTCCTTCACTGACACAACCAACGGCCCTCAGTGGTCAATACGGCCAGAAACACTACGATGGGTTGACAGAGTAGCAAAGTCCTTTACAACGAATCAGACAGAAACATCAATCAACTAATAATCAATGACAGCATTCCTCTTAATTAAGGCACGCGTGTCCAGAGCTCATGTAATAAGATAAGAGGTACTGTAACGCTCTCAGAGAGGTAACTGCTGCTCCACCACTTGGTTTGCATCTGATATCAGATCTTCCACATAATGCTTAAAAGTTTACGTGCGTTTCATTTAAGATAAATCGGTGAGATTTCACTAATCAAAATTAAATATTTACAAAAAGCCCCAGTGAGGAAGTATGAGTTGAGATCTCAAGTCTCACACACCCTAACCACACCAGAACACACACACACACACACACCTGCACTGCGACAAAATGTAACAAAGACCAACGTGTCCCTGCATTTCCTACTTTGTGTGAAAACTCTTGTGAAATCCTGCATATTGAATTTCTATGTGGTAAAAGAAACCTGTTTTTCTGGTTTGTCATCTCAATGAAAATAAATAAACCGAGGGCTTCATGAAACAACATGTGGATGACGACGCTCGCTCACTTGATGGTGGAGGATCGCGGGGCTGCTCAACGACCGCTGCTGAATTGAAAGCAAACAATAAAAGCATTCGTTGGAGCACGTCAGGCGGAGTAGCATGTCAGTGTGGGAACGAGCTGTTTGACCTGACTACAGATACACACACCCCCCCACACACACACACACACACACACACACACACATGCAAACACAAAGAGTTCTGCAACTGAAGAGCAGGTGAGCAAATATCTTGCCGCAGCAAGACCAGGCAGGCCTGGTGAGGCCGAGGCTGCACGGAGCAGAAAGTGATGCAGTGGAAAAGTACTGCTGCTCATCCCCTCTGAGACCCTGCATGAGTGTGTGTGTTTGTGTGGGGGGGGGGGGGGGTGCATGTTTTATATGTACGTATTTTTTATTGGAGATTAACTGAGTTAATGACGGCTCCATCTCTCAATCAGGTGTCCAATCATCAACATAATCTCACAGATGACAGACAGGTGTGTGTGTGTGTGTGTGTGTGTGTGTGTGTGTGTGTGTGTGTGTGTGTGTGTGTGTGTGTGTGTATAAATGTGTTGGGAGAATATTGTTATGACTAGTTTGTCTTCAGACAAAGAGGAACGATGCAGCTGCTCTTCTGAGATTACTGAACACACACACACACACACACACACACACACACACACACACACACACACACACACACACACACTAGTGGTTGGTAAAGAGAAGATGAGGAGTGCCAAACAAAGCAGTATGTGGTGAAAGTAGAGACACGGAGAGATGGATGTTAAGGGGGTGGATGATAGACACGATTGGGCACATGGAAAGGGAGACATCAGTGGGAGGTGAGAGGCAGGGACAGATAAACACACAGAGAGAGAGAGAGAGAGAGAGAGAGAGAGAGAGAGAGAGAGAGAGAGAGAGAGAGAGAGAGAGAGAGAGAGAGAGAGAGAGAGAGAGCTACAGAGAGAGAGAGAGAGAGAGAGAGAGAGAGAGAGAGAGAGAGACAGAGAGAGAGAGAGAGAGAGAGAGACAGAGAGAGAGAGAGAGACAGAGAGAGACAGAGAGAGAGACAGAGAGAGAGAGAGAGAGACAGAGAGAGAGAGAGCCGTTGTCACCCTTCTCTTGTGCTCCTAATTAGATATTGACCAGCAGTCTTTGTCTGCTGGCTCTGTGTCAGTGTTTGACCTGCAGTGACCCCACTCTAA
This sequence comes from Cottoperca gobio, assembly GCF_900634415.1. Taxonomy (NCBI): domain Eukaryota; kingdom Metazoa; phylum Chordata; class Actinopteri; order Perciformes; family Bovichtidae; genus Cottoperca; species Cottoperca gobio. Next base: position 3,304,527 of record NC_041370.1, on the reverse strand, counting down.
TAGATTGCAAAACATTACTTACTTGTGTGTGTTTGTCTCTTCTCAACATGCTAATAGATTCTATATTGTGTGTGTTTGTCTCTTCTCAACATGCTGATAGATTCTATATTGTGTGTGTGTCTCTTCTCAACATGCTGATAGATTCTATATTGTGTGTGTGTGTCTCTTCTCAACATGCTGATAGATTCTATATTGTGTGTGTTTGTCTCTTCTCAACATGCTGATAGATTATATATTGTGTGTGTGTCTCTTCTCAACATGCTAATAGATTCTATATTGTGTGTGTGTGTCTCTTCTCAACATGCTGATAGATTATATATTGTGTGTGTGTCTCTTCTCAACATGCTGATAGATTATATATTGTGTGTGTGTGTCTCTTCTCAACATGCTGATAGATTATATATTGTGTGTGTGTGTCTCTTCTCAACATGCTGATAGATTATATATTGTGTGTGTGTGTCTCTTCTCAACATGCTGATAGATTATATATTGTGTGTGTCTGCGGATGTGACGGAGGAGTTATCTGCATGCCTCGAAGAGAAAAGAGAGGTTACTGATTTATCTTGCGTCTGTGTTTACAGTATGTTGAGTATGTTAAGTGCATAGCTGGCTTTGTGTGTGTGTGAGAGTGTGTGAGGGTGTTGGCCTCTCCCTTCCCCCCTCCACACACACACCCTGCTACCTGATAAGATTTATCTTTGTTGCACCAACAGTATGTTGCATTCTTTTTTGCAAAAACATGAAACTCTCTCCGTCTCCGTCTCCAGCCTGTTGAATGATTCAGCAGATTAAGATGGAGTCTTTATGGTGTCCGTATTCAATTTGAGGATCCTTTTATTTGCAGGAAACATCAAAGTGTGCCTGCATGTGTGCGTCTGTGTGCTGTCCAGCTGCCTCACACACTTCTGGGTAATGTAATAAGCCCCCTTGGTTCTGGGGAAGGAAACAGAGACTCACGGCTGGAATTACAGACGCTCGCTCTCCCCCAAGCACACGGACGAACAGACTGGACTGACACGTCTCTATCATCAGGAAATGGAAACATTGGATGCTCCTCTATGGATGACGTCGTGCCATCCCTCACACCCAGTTACATGTTGCTTTATTAAAACATCAATCAAGCCGACTGCTTCACGTGTCCGCTCGCGTCTTTGATTTGATACTAATCTATTCTGCGCTGGCGGACCAAACTAAACCTCGAGTTTTGTTCTCTGATGAGCGAGTGCGTTTGCAGAGCAAGTAACCATGGTGACCGACACGGCCATTGGCATGGTGACGAAGCTCAGCAGTGGCCTAGTACTCGTAGCCAGGATCCCCTGATGTGATCCGGGACGAGGAATAAATGATGCATCTGTAACAGGACACTGTATTCACTGCTGGATAATATAGACAGGTGATTGATTCAAGGAATTGGTGTGTGTGTGTGTGTGTGTGTGTGTGTGTGTGTGTGTGTGTGTGTGTGTGTGTGTGTGTGTGTGTGTGTGTGTGTGTGTGTGAGCAGAGGTGAGTCACTGCGTTGGCTACAGTCCGTATGTGCAGCGTCTACACGCATTGCGGCAGAGAGATGGAGGGAATAATAGAGAGACCAAGTGATTGTGAAATAATACGACAAAACCCTCAGACACAACGTGAAGCGTTACGTCAGAGGAGGGGCACACTGCCTTTTTCTCACTTGAAAAGGAACTGGTCCTGCTCGAGGCACATTTTGACTTACACACCCACCATAAAACTACGCCGTTAATATATTTTTGCAGACTGAAATGCAGTTATGCATCTGTTGTATGCTGTGTCTTTCATGCAGAGCACGTTGAGGACAACGGGTCGAGGCATGCACACTGAAGGTGGGTTTGACTGGGACCTGTTTGACTGGGCAACATATTGTTGTTCCCCTTTACTCGCACGCATAGAAAGTCCTACACCAGGAAGAACTAATGTGCATTTATACGCATACATTAGCTGTTGTCTTCACACAGAACTGATATAAGGAAGTGGTTTGTGAATGGTAGAAATACTACCCTGTTCCAGTGTATCATAAGGTAACCACCACAGTATCTGTCATAGCAACATATGAGTCTACACTTCCTGTTTGTACACAGCAGCCAGATGAAGAAGGAGCAAATCAGCTCCTCTGCACTGACAAGTGAGCGCCACATCATGGCTTTAATACGCGTGTTCCACTAGACCTGCAGAATGTACTGAAAGATAAAACTCTGCTCATTTATCTTTGTGCTCGTGGCACCGGTTTTATACAATCTTTCAATTTAAAGACAAGTAACATTCGATGGATATTGTATGTAATCCATGTAATCTTCTCTTGTAGTCGTGTAGTAGTTCAGGGAGTGGGTCGCAGGCCGGGTCGTGCCCGACGCTTAGCTCATTCAGGACATGTGCATAAGTCTGTCAGAGGGCTATGCATGAACGTTTGCCGGATTGTAATTTAAATGCTACATCTGTAGACATGCTACTATGCATGTGGTGTGTGTGTGCTGTTGCGTGCACGTGTGTGTGACCTTGCAAGGTCATTGGGCCATCTGCTGTTTCTTGCAGCAGGATGGCCGGCTCTGGACAGCCGAATGACATAGCTGTTGGGATTAGCTATGTAGTCTGATTACTACGCCGGATTACCCCATGTGCTTCGTCCTCTCTTTGTCTCTCTTCTTTCTCTGTAAGTCGCTCTCAGGAAAATCAAATCTCCACATTTATCATGGTGCACAATCATTTGGTGAATATCTTCTAACAGTGTTGAGGAAGTGACTAGATTAGAGGGCTACTTTCAACAGATGATTAGGGTTTGAATCCCTTCAAAAGAGATGGTAAAGATATTTGTTTCACTTATCTGTAACAGCCTTGAAAGTGATACGAAGGCTCCTTATCTTTATATGTAACACAGTGAACACACGGCAGAAGGAGGAGATGCCAGATAGGAAGAAGAAGAAAGGGAAAAGATGGCATTCAACTTTTTTGTGACACAGACTTGATCCGATGGAATACTTAACATACACAGAGAAATAAAAAGATGGTGGCCGCTTAAGCGCACTAAAATAAATTCTTAATCTCTGAAGCACATAAACATATAGGGATGAGAGAGATTAATTCTCTGTAGCTCTCAAATAATCTATGTTGGGCTCTCTCCAAAAACTACAAATACACAAAAAGCAAGAAACTCAACCAACCCAAACTCAAGTTGTCCCCCTCCACTCCCCCCTGTCCATCTGTCCCTTCCATCATTACCTTCGTCTGTTCATTGAGACACTTGTGTCACAGTTTATCTTCAGTTCTAAACGATGCACTGTCCCGCCCTGTGAGCTCTGAGGGATGTATCTGTGCTTTGAATGGGGCCTGCTCTAGATTGGGATTGTAAATCTTGGTTTGTTGGTGCTTGTAGGGAACATGGCATCTGGCCACGGTGTGACTGAGGGCACCTAGGACTCCTGAGCAGGCAGCTGGTCACACAGACATGTCCAGATGTGCATCCATACACACAGCTGCTGACGGCACAATAAAGAACATACCCATGGACTGGGGAGATTTTCAAGCACGTGTCTCATTGTGATTCTAAACCAGTGTGTCTGGAAGAATATAATTACTGTAAATCTTAAACCCACTTCAGACGTTTGTGTGAATGGCAGCATTACATGGTGACAGCATACAATTCAAATGCACCAAGTTGTTGTAAAATGATCTGTTTTTTGTCCATTGTGGCTGCCCAGTGTTACACTTTGGTGTATTCACACAGGGACACACACTCTTCTCAAACATGCACACATCTCCAGGACAACACCCTGAATTAGTCATCTCGTTGTAGTCAGGCAACCTGATCCCTCTGAAACGCTCTCATTATGGGAGACCATCAACACGTTAATGTTGGAAAACTGTCACTGTGCCTACTATTATCCTGTTTTAAAGTAATGTATGAAGGAGACAGCTCTGACCTTTACATTTTATTAGCATTACACAAGCTGCTACTGAGCTCACAGCTCAGGCTTTGCTCTGTTGGTCTAGCAGACTAACTCCTGTTTGTGCTGAGGCACAAGAGAAATCTGGACTCCGTCCTTCAGCAGTACTGCCACTAAGGACACTGTACTCATTACAGCAGATATTATTGATCAGAGACCTACAAGAGGCTTGAAGAGGAGCATTTCAAAGGTCACCACATTGACCTTAATTGACCTAGGCCGCAGGGCAAAAATATCCCAGAGTGCTGTGCGGTCAGAGAGATCATGCGGTTGATTAAATCCTATATGGACGTGCTTTTCTATTGGTTCCTGCGACGTGTGGGACAGATCAGCTGTGGTACGGTGCAGCCTATCAGCATCAGGCAGCAGGTGCAGTGGGGAGGGATGTGCAGTACTCTGCACCAAACTGAGGGCTGGGCCTCTGCAGAGGCCACGCTCATCCAACTCCTGAACTACCTTCCACTAACACCTCAGATTCTTCTCCATCAACGCCTCACTAGTGCCAATATAAAAGAACAGGCTGTTCTGGAAACCTTTACATCATGACAGGTAATCAGTGAGTCTAATCAAAGTCTTATATGGGATCTCAACACTGAACAGGTGCTTCCATAATGCATTCAAAGCAGCTCAGCCACACCCCTGGTCACCTTCTGCCTCAGGGCTGCTGCTACACCTTCATCCTGCTTTACCTCCCCTATCTCTCATGGGGCACCTGCCCACCTTCACACCTCTTCAATCTCTCATCTCAACCTTCAGTCAATGTCCTATGAAGATCATCCACCCGTCCACATCCCTCCACTTCCTATCCCATCTGTCTTCTCCTGTCCCCCTGATAACCAATCGCACAATGTGCAGCAAGAGGAAACAGGAGCCATGGTAATGTGAGCCTCAGGTCATTATCCAGTAACAAGATATACAGCCAGGCAGGCCCCCCTCCCCCACCATACGCCTCCGTCGTCATTTTAAATCCCTCTCTCTTTCTCACTCTACACCTGCAGACCAGCCACTACTGATCTACCCTTTCCTCCCTCTCTCCCTCTCTCTCTCTCTCTCTCTCTCTCTGTCCCTCTTGCTCTCTCAACAGTGGCACCCTCCCCACACCAGTGTCACATGTCTGAACGTGAAAATCTCCTCCTATAGTCTCATCAGCATCCGCCATGTATAGCTGCACCAATGCAGAGGTGAGAACAATTAGCAGGATGAGCAGGTGTGAGAGTAAAAAGACATTTCTTTAGAGATGCTCTGCTAAATTTAGACGTCCCCTCTCTCTGTGCCAGACTGCATGTGCCCCATGTCTTTCTGGTATCCCTGACACATGCACAAGCTTTGCTCTATAGCATCACTGCTGTCTCTAAGCCCTGTCCTTTCTGCGTGTTCCTCCTGCCAACCTATCACAGCTCTTTACAGGGAATTTCCACACCACAGGCCCCGCCCCCAGTTTGACGCAGAAGGCACGTCGCAAGCGATGCATCCTGCGGCCTTGGGAAAGGACAGCTGGCAATGCCATCGCACAGTGCACCAATGCAACATTTGTGGGGAAAAAGACAGAAAGAGCGAGAAGGAAGTGTGGACTGGCGACCTGTGATATCAATTTACTAGCTACACGAATCCATCCATCACTCCATCCCTTCATCCATCCCCTTTCTCTTTCAGGGTGACCTCAGCAGGCATCGAGTGAAAGTCAAGGAAACACCCTTCACAGATCGCCAGGCACGCTCATATTCGGTTTTATAATGGCAATCTCTGGAGAGCTGCGGCATCTTCCGAAATGTCACACTTCATTCCACACAGCAGCAGTACAGGCGTAAGCACTCCCATCCCTTTTGACGCAGTGCCCACTTATGCTACCGGGTTAGTTTCCCCTCCCCCGAATCATAGGCTAAATCTTGAACGTCTCTTCCGGCAGAGAAATGTCAGATGCTTGTGTAACTGCGATGATCTGCCTCTGCAGAGGTGGATATCTCTCCCTTGTCTGCAGCGCCATGCCACTGCATTATTCGGCAGACACACCGCGTCGAAGATTACAAATTACAACTCCTTCTGCAGGATGCAGATAGAGCAGAAATTGCGCAACAGCTCACAACGGCGGGCGCATCTGCGCCCTGGCATTTTCCAGGAGCCCTGTTTTTTTCCACCAGCTTCCTATGATTCATTTGCATGACTAATACATGTATCGAGATAACCGGGGCACACAGCAGCTGAGAACTACCATAATGGCAAATATAACTGGAACGAGGACATCTTGCTCCTGGTGTACTGGACACATCGTGTATTTAATCGGTAGTAAATGTGTTCACTGTTAGCGATTATCGAGTCCCTGTTACGTCATAAATTAAAGGGGAAATAATCTGGTGAGGCGCTTATTCCCAGTAACCGCATTATGACGCATGGGCCATCGAGGGTGCCGAGGATGAGACTCCTCCGCTGATGGCGTCCACAGTGAGGACGCGATGGGCTCAGCATCTCTCCTGCTTCACCGCCAGATGCGTCCCCTGTGCTGGACCAGACCGGAGAGAGGGCAGTGCCAGCGGGCTTTATAGCAGGAGAGGACATGAGGGGGAGGCGGGGTGGGCAGCGCGGGCATGGAGGAGGTCACAGTACATCGTGTTCATCCATCACTGACAATGTCACAGAACATTACATGTGTGCCTTCAAATGTAACAAAGTAAAAACTATTTAATCACAGTTTAATGATGGGTGAACAGAATGGGATTCTAACACATACGACCCCTCCTCCATCTCTCCCACAGGAGAGCTCTCGGTAAGAATAAACCGATTAGGCCTACTATAGGTGGCAAGGTTATAGTCACAGTAAGGCCTGTCAGAGACCTGGAATACATAGGACACACTGACAACCTCTAAACCACACACAGTGGCATCGTTCACATTTTTATTTTTAGCCTATAAATTGACTGAGTGAGGCAGAGGAAAGGACACGAGCAAATAAAATGGAAATATTTGTATTCACGTAAAACATACTCGAGTCAAAAGCAGGCTAAAGACAAATGTAAGTCATCGGTTCTACAGCCGCACTACAGAGGAGCTACGGGCTACATCAATTTGTCGCAGTCTCGGAGACCAGGGTAAAACAGAGTTCCGCATTAGAGTCAATGTCACTCAGGCAAACGGGATTTCCATAGAGGAAAAAATGACCTCACATCAGCCCTTCCTCGTCGGGAGTAAAATTGTAGGCTACCGCTCATTTCTCAGGCCACTTCACAGGAAGGCTGCAACGCACTACAAAGAAGTTGAAATCGTCAGTCTTACCCCCATGTTGGCGCAGTCACTCTTCTCCTCTCAGGTGATGCACAGCTTGAGAGGTGTCAGCCCCTCGCGTTGAATTGTATCAAAATGCCTTGCCTTGAAAAGTAGAAGAGAATATGCTCAGTTTTCAGGGTTGCTTAAATGAAAAACGGAAAAGACGTCATGGCAGTTATCTATAGATCTGACAAAATGCTTTTTTAGGATAAAATAAAACGGTCTGGCAAACCTTCCAAAGGGTTAGACTACAATCTTTCCCTCCCCCGTGAGAAGTCTTTCAAATGAAATGTTGCGGTCTCAAGCGGAGCATCACGCGGGGATGCGCTTCCTTCCTTTGCTCTCTGATACTTGCGGTGAAAGACCGGCGAAAATGAAGAACCGCACTGCTACCTTTTCAGGACTCGATCTCCCTCCGCGGCTCTTCCCGTTACCGCAGTACTCCTCGAGCCGCACCACTCCGCCAGTGAAAGAAGCTCCGCCTAAAGCAAATAATGAACCGAGAGGGGGATTACACCCGCCCATCACTCACACAGGCTGGCCAATCAGAATTCGGAGCGTCTCTTCGGTGATGGATCGCTGACCAATTGGCTTCAACTAAATCTGCGAACGGGCCAATAGAAGGCCCATTCTGCCCCTCCTGCTTTACTGCAGAATTCCGAGGCTTGCATCCAGCAGCATCGCCAGTCTCTAGGCTGAAATTTTATATAAATGGACTCACAAGGTTAGATTCTAGCTGTCGTGATTGTGTTTGTTCATTATGCAATGTATTTATGTACCATAAAATAGTGTATTGGTGTGCATTAATGCATGGGATAAGCACCCTTGGATGTCTTATCGGTCCTGTCATGAGCATGTTGTGCACCTCCATGTCACTTCAGTAGTAGGCCTTGGTGCAGCAGACAGAAGAGACAGCAGTACAGCTGTAGTGTGTGTGTGTGTGTGTGTGTGTGTGTGTGTGTGTGTGTGTGTGTGTGTGTGTGTGTGTGTTAGATTCATATTAAATCCTTTTCTTTCACAGTAAAGTCATCAATGTATGACTGCACATCAGGAGCATTGTCGGCTGCAGACAACCTGCAACCTGACTGCCAGTGCATCCGCAGGTGTACAGTTTAGACAACGCAGAGTCAGCAGCTTTAGCGGACGTGGGTAGACTTGCACTCGAAACTGACTTGCTTCAACACTTTAATCCTGTGTCTTTGGAGTCGTTACTCTACTTGACATTGATAACGGCAGTTGTAAAAAATGTTATCAATTGTTGTCATGTAGGACTGCAGCAAGTATCCACACACTGAGACGGGATTACACTGGTCTAACAAAATCAGACTACATTCCTTAAACACTGGACAGGCAGAAAGAAAAGAGGAAATGAAATCAGATGGAGTGGATGCTATGCCGAGGGCAATGACAGAACAAAACGCGAGTATAGGAAAGATGTGTATTTTCTGTAACAATACAAAACAATTCAAAGCATGAAAGAGGAACAGACAGAGGACATGCAAGAGCGAGAGGAGGTTGCCCCATATGCAGCAGTGAGTTGCCATTGCAGGCCTTTGGCCAGGTTTTTCCTACGTGCTTTTCACTGAAAGGGACAATGCAGCAGTGAGAGCACACACGCTCAGAGTCACTGAGTTAGATATGCACACTAACGCACACATTCATGCATGTAAAGCCGTGCATGAATTGCAAGGGAAATCTGAGAGTCACGCTTGCCGTCCCTGCAGCAGATTGTTGCCATGCCTCACTGCCTTCCTTGCTGCAGGCCCAGACGATGACCACGCAGCACCATGAAACCCCGAAGCATCAGAACAGGGTTAGCTCAGGGGTAGAGGACAGTCCGCTACAACCGTCTTCAGACATTCTCAAATTCTGCAGATGACTAACTAATTTAGCAGTGAGTAACCATGTTTTTGTTTTGTAACCTTCTTGAACTAGCAGATTGTTGGTACCAGGATGTGTAAAGCTAATACAAGTCTGGCTCCCGGATGCATCCGGCGCTATGTAGACATTTCTAATGCTATGAAACGCAGCATGAATATGCATGCGTAATGTACAGTATGCATCAATGGATTAGATTGGATTTGTAATCCTTGTGGTGATTTTCAAGTTGTAGAAGTACTGCATAGAGCGGAAGCATCACACTTCCTAAAGTCAAAGCACGTTGGCAGTACGACACTGTAATGCATTCCTGGAGACTATTTCCAAATTCATTGCAAAGTTCTAAAAGAAAATAGGGAATTTGTTTCTCAAAGATGTGAGGATAAGTGTTTGTGTTAAGTGAAGCTGTGCAAGGGATGTACAAAATAACAGAAACACTATTTATATGAGCGTTTCAGTAAAAGCTGTTTTAGTGAAGCGCATGTTTGGGGTTATTGTGACTGAGAGGTTTTGGTTTAAAAGGATGGATAGAACATTTTGTGTCGAGCTACTTCATGGTATATGACTTCAGTATCATTTTTCTGTTGACATTTATTTCTAGCTTTATAAAATCTTGGCATGGTAGAAGTGCTGAGACGTGTAAACCATTCAGGAAACTGTGAGGATTAACTGATAGAATTTGATCCTGAGTGCTGCCCATGAGGGTGACTTTGTCACCGTGCTGCTGCTAATAAAGTTATTTTCAATATCATTTCCACCAAAATGGCTGCCAGTAGTATCCTTTTTTTTTTAACCTCCGTCATACCTTCATGTTTCTCACTCCTTCCTGCCCCCCACCCCCTCCACCCACCTCACTGCCTTGCAGTACAAGAAAGGAGGGGAGGAAAAAAAAAAATCCCCCAATTCTCGGTCTCCACAGCAACAGCAGTCGGATGACCTTGTCTCCGACTTGTTTTGCTGAGTCAGAAATTGAGGGATGGGTGAGGGGGATGTGGGCAGGAAAGAATAGGAGGGAGAAAGAAAGAGGAAGAGACGGATGACTTTTACTTTTTGATATTCAAACTGACTCCAGCTTTGTGGATGCTGCTCTTGTAGACGGTGCTGTGTCGTAATAATTTACATGAAGCTGATGTCTCGAAGCGTAGCCGTCCACACAGGCCAACAGAGACAAGAGAGCCCTGTGCATGTGTGCTACTCAGTTATTTTGGAAAGCATGATGTTAATGTGTACTGTATGAGTCAGAGCTGCTGATAAATATCATATGTCATGAGGTATTAGTGTCATGGACTGTGTGTGGGGTTTAGTTAAATATGTGTGGGCAAGACTAAAATAGAGTCATTTTATGTGCAGCAAGTATTAGTGCATCTATATAGACAATGCCAAAAGTGTGTAGACAACCATGCACTACATTCACATCCAGTCACAAAAGCACGGATCGAGGTGAGGTACTGATGCTGGGCGATCAGGCCGGGCTCGCAGTCCAGTTCATCTTAAAGGTGTCGGATGTGCTTAAAGTCAGGAGTCTGTGCAGGAAAGTCTTTTCACACAAAAATCAAAAGAAACAATTTCTTTATGAACCTTTTTCTTTGTGCATGGTGGACATGTTGAAAAGGATCTCATCCAAACTGTTACGCAATGTTGGGATTACTTTACGCCTTGTAGCCTATATATCTTTTTAATGGAAATGTAGAGACCTGACCCAAAACAGGGGAAAAACAGATTTGTCCATATACTTTTGGCGATACTGTGGGGGTGTAAGGAGTCATCTGTATTTAAATGTGTGTGTGTGTGTGTGTGTGTGTGTGTGTGTGTGTGTGTGTGTGTGTGTGTGTGTGTGTGTGTGTGAAGGTGATCCTAGCTAATCCGGTTTTATAAATGTCTGACATAATCTGTGTTCCACTCACGGTGTCCAGACGGGAGGGAAAGAGGCAGAGAGAAGAGGGGAAGAGAGAGAGAGGAACAAAAAGAAGAGAGGGCTGAGATCTCAGGGGGGGAGATGATGGAAAGGCAGATGGGGTTAAGAAGGATGACACACATGTGGCGTGAGAAGGGAGAGAGGGAAGAAAGGGGACGAAGAGGAGAAGCAATAAGACAGGAAGATGCCAGTTGGGTGGTGGAATAATTCCTCTGGGATTTAGTGTGGAAAGAGTGACAGATGACCGTCAATGGGTTCAGTTATCATGGGATGGCAGACGTGCTAGAGAGGAGGGACAGAGCAGAGTCTGTATTCAGATAAGGAATGCAAGAGAAAACAGGAATCTGTCAATATACTGGGATGTAAGTCTGACTGCAATCCCTTTATGTGTGCAGAAGAGGGGAAGTACAGGCAGATAATTGGTGACTTGAGAGAGAGAAAGATGAAAGATTTATATTTAGCAGTTCTATCAATACATACTTGGAGAAATAACTGACAATTCAGAAACATTTCACAGTTTAAGGGAACAAAAACCAGCTCTTTCAAAATCTGCTTCTTCTTCTGGATTATTAATTAGTTTTCACCAGTACATTCAGTCATCACACTATATGATTGTCTTACACGATACTATGCTGTGTTGCCATGAGCATAATCTGCATTTTATTCTACTAATATTGTGCACCTTCAAAACAGATAATCCAATAAAGCCCCATTTTAACAGGGCTGTAGCTGCTGTTGATGCCGCTGTGGTCGTTATACACACAATTAAATCCTCTGTTCAGATTGGGGTTGAGTGGAGCTATGCTGCGAATTACGTCACCAAACTCTTTGTACTAATAATAAAATAGAGATTTCCCTTTTGCAACTCTAAGAGGTGCAAGAAAGCTAACACTAGAGGGGGGGGGGGGCGGGAGATGTCAATCAAAGACCGCGTGCACACGCCCACACAGTGCTGAGAGAGAATCTAATCAACCAAAATAATTGAGATCACCTGTGTGGGCGTGTGAGTGTGCAGGAGCTTTCAATATGTCACCACTACACGTTTCATTCATGGCGTGGAAACAGCAGTTACACCTTCGTATTGAGGATTTAACAGTTTAAATTAATAGACGCAACATGAAGAATCTACACATTTTTAGAGAATTTCTTTTTGACCTCAGTAATTCCAAAGTCCTGACGACAGCCCTGAAGTCAAACAGGACCTTTCTCTCTCGTCATAGGAAGACAAGCACCTAATGCAGCCCTTCATCATGTCATTAATTACACCTGTGCTTCTCCTGCAGTGACACGGCAAAATGTCCGCCAGGAAAACACCTTGAAGTTTCTCAGGAGACGCATACATGGAAACATATGGAATATATAAGAGCTCTTCATGATGTGAGAATCAACCTCAATGCACACATGACTCAACTATTGTACAATATGTTTTCTCTTTCTGTGCTGGTATGATCTACACTTGGTTTTAAAGCGTTTCCTCCCCTCCCCCTCCTCCTCCTCCTCCTCTTCCTCCCCCTCCTCCTCCAGTAGCTGTCCTTTCAGCAACGCCGCCACTGCAGCAAAAACCCTGCTCCACTCTACCTTTGGTGCATGTTTTCTTTCTTGTTTCTGACTACTCCACCTACATCCTAGCTACATAATACCACTTACAAGCCCGTCTGAGTAATCGCTGCAAACAGCAACACAATGCTTCTAATGTGGAGCATCAGCAAGGAAAGGTTTTCTGATTTAAGTGGATTTGATCGTGGAAATATTTATTAGGTTCAGATGGTTTCCCCCGGAAGATCATCAGACGCTAATATGCTAGTAATCCACTCGGTGGTTTCAATCTTTTTAGAAACTCAGAGTAACGAGTAATGAAACTAAAACAGATTTAATGAAGTCTCTCCGTCTGCAAGGCCATCAGAACAAACATCCATCCACTTGTTTTCCATTTTACGTAGCTGTCTTTTAGGAGGTATTCTTAGCGTGCACTTAAAGAACCCTTTCCATTAAGACTTCATAAACAACAATATGCTAATATCCTGTCATCAAAACTTTAAATGGTTCCCATGTCACTGCTTTTGACTGTCGGCCGAGGTTCATCTTTTATCATTTGACTCATTCTGTAAAACTATGATTCTCTTTATGTTTGCAGAGATGTCACATCATTACTTTGTTCTGTGCATTATGCTGCGTCACTGACGACACCCTTTGCACTCGTTATCGCTCTCTGCGTCACAAAGATGGATGGATTTACTATCTATAAAGGTGTAATGTAAAACTACCTCTGCAAGATCCAATAACTATGTAACCTTTATAGATTATATACATACATAATTAATTAATTATTCAACTGCCCTCAAGATAGTATTGTCCCCTTGTTGATTGTAAAGCTTTATTATCCGAGTTTGTTTTGTGTTGTTGTTGTGTTTAAATAAAGTTGCATTCATAACTTGTAATCAGAACCTTTCTTTGATGTCATATGTTATTCTGTTAAAATGCCTCATTTCAACACATGTTTTCAGAAATAAAGAAACTTTGAGGCCTCGGTGCTCAGGGTATTACATGATCTCCACAAACTCTTCGCCGCACTACTGTACTACCCTACAAATGGTAAAGGTGTAATCGTCACATCCTGAACAAATATGTCAATCAAGTCGAGTTTGTAGCTCCAAAACTGTCGTCTAATTAGGCAACATAAAGGAAAACACCTGTGTGTGTGTGTGTATGTGGGAATATTGATACCGCTCTCTACATGTCTGTATGGTAAACATGAAGCTACAGCCAACATCCGCTTAGCTTAGCTTAGCTTAGCTTAGCTTAGCATAAAGACTTAAAACACAGGGCTCTGTCCAAAGATAAACAAATCTTCCAACCAGCAAACGTAAAGCTCACTAATTAACAAGCTATATCTAATTTGTTTATTGCAAACAAGAAGCAAAGTGCGGCCGCAGACCTTTGGACAGAGCATAGCTTTGTGCTAAGCTAAGCTACGCTAAGCTAAGCTAACCAGCTGTCGGCTGTAGCTTAATGTTGTGTCGGTCTTATCAACTAACTAAGAAAGCAAATAAGCGTATTTACCCAAAATGTCAACTAACAGACATTCTGAAGCTTCTCTGACAAAATAACAAGAATTAATAAGTTATAAAATGTCAAACAGATTTCAAGGTTGCGTTTATCAGCGGTGCGTCCCAGGAGTCATTTCACTGCTCAGAGGTATTTCTATGGTTGGCCTAGTTCTTATATAAAAATATTGTTCATAATGAGATCTAATTCTTGAAGTACTTAACACACAGTCATCTGTATCCCAGATGTCATATTGCTTTATGAATGAGGTCACTAGGATGAGGGAAAATGGCTTCTGAGTACTTTGATTATTCAGCAGATTAGCAGATGAGCTTTTCACCTAAAACGGTGGCCGGATGGACTCTCTAAAACCTTTTTAGTGGTACACTCCATTTGTTAGTATTTTTTCCCCCTTGTTATGTTTTATCAGCCACCCTTTAATCCTCTTTCCATTCCAGAGAGCACATTTAGCACATTTAGTTCACTGTGGTAGCTATTCTGCTGACAGTCTATCGGCCGAGCTGCTTTGAAGCAGTTTGCTTTGTGTGTTTCAGGTCTGCTGAGCTTGTAGTGTGTCACGCTCACTTATCGTAAAGGTAAAGGTTTGCTTGGCTCAGACGGTGCTGGCCGTCTGTAAGCATGGGTCAAGTGTTTTCTTCATAACCTGTGTGTGTGCGTGTGTGTGTTGCCTCTTATAAGTGACCTGTCATGCAGAGTACGGCAACCGACAGGATAGTCTGTGAATGTGAGTGTTTCTGATCTTTTGTCAGCATCTTGTGTGAGCGGAGTGTGCTGCTGCATGTGCACGTGAGCTGCGGTGTGCGTGTAGCAAGTACAGTAAGCAGCCTCGGGAGTGAGGGGAATGATGAGTGTGGTAGCAGAGCTGGAGTCGAGCCATGTGCTCTGCGGGGGAACTGGCCCTTTAATACCCATCAGCCAATGAAGCCGGGGATGCTGGGAGCAGGTCGTCCTTGGGAATGACCTTGCAGGGGGGCTGAGGGATGGAGAGAGACTAGAGAGGGAAGAGCACACAGAAGGGGCAGATAAAGGGGAGTAAGAGGGGGGGGGGGGTTGTTACAGAGAGTGCAGGGAAGATGGAAGATGGAGGAAGCAGGGAGCGAGAGAAAGATGTAAAATGTGTTCATCTCTACCACAAGGGCACGTTTACAACCACAGGAAACAGACATATGATACAATAAATAGATAGTTAAGCACAGACAGATGAATGAGAGATGGATAGTCGAGGACACTAAGAGGATATAAAGTTCAGCTGCGCAGTTCTGTCTCACTCCACCTCTCTGTGTGTGACAGACAGACATGCAGACGTCACCCCGTCCAGATTAAATTGACAGCATGCCACGCTCTTACATTGCATAATAATTTTCTCTGAAAGGGATGAAAGAGAGGAATAAGAATAGGGCCCAGATGTAGAGGGGGTACTAATGTGGGCATAACAACTGTGAGTGAAGTCGAGGGGAGAAGATTAAAGAGTCTCAGATTTAACAAAACTGGTCAAATGTTAAACTCAAACATTCAAACTATTCAATCAGAAATACAATTTAGACAGAACTTTTTAAACTAAAGTGAGACACAAGACTGGTTCCGCTTCGACACACTATTCAACAGCGTTTAATTAACCTGGACAATAGCCTAATGATGCGTTCACTTGGACAAGCTTCCTCCAAATGTGGCGTCAGCAGCAGGCGCAGCAGTGGCCCCACCAGATGTGTTGCCGTGCGTGTGGCCCCATTCTGCTCAGGATGATAGAGTGAGCGTATGCTTGGGTGTGTAAGTGAGAGATAGTACCAAATAAATTAAGGCTCTATTTTAACATGTTGGAGTGCATCAGCATATATGTGCATGCATCATGTGCGTCAGTATGTGTCGTGTGTGTCGTGTGTGTCGTGTGTGTGTGTGTGTGTGTGTGTGTGTGTGTGTGTCTCCCTGGAATGCTGCTGCTGCTGCTGCTGCTGTGCCCAATGAGTCAGTGTGATGGAGTGTTAGCCCGACGCTATGCTAGCTAGGCAACCTCAGCAAGGTTTTCATTATCACTGCACCCAGTCACCTCATACATGGGTGGGGCCCTGTGCCCTCCGTCCCTCTCACACACTAAAAGGTGAAGATTGCAGAAATGTGCCTAATGCTAATTTTAGAAGCTCATTTATCTTCTGAGGGATGTCAGCTGTGTGCGCATGAGTAGCTGTGTGTGTGTGTGTGTGTGTGTGTGTGTGTGTGTGTGTGTGTGTGTGTGTGTGTGTGTGTGTGTGTGAGTGTGTGTGTGTTTCTGTGTCTTCTGTCCCCCAGGTTTGTCCGCAGGATGTGTGTTCTTGCCCTTATCCTGAGCTCGATCGTGACAGAAAGAGGCTGCTGTGTGCTCGTTACTGTAAGACTCTTGCAGACATTGTTCCCTCAGTGCGAGTGTGGAGTGTGTGGAAGGGACTGGATAATTGGCTCTCTACTGGCCACTGCTTTGTCCCCTCTGTGTGCACTCACTGCTCCAGGCTGTAGCCCAAATGTAAGCTGATGGTCTGTGAGAGCAATGTCATGTGTATGACAGGTACTGTACAGATGACATCCATCGTGACTGAAGCATTCTGCATTCAACAGCTGCAGAAGGTGTAGCATTGAATAATAACGCAAATGCTAGCTGCCAGGGTCACCCCCGTCAAGTGACCCTGGAGACTGGAGCGGGTCGCCCTGGCAACTACCAGCTCTCCTCCCTCCCATCCCCCTTTCATTTCATTCCTTGTCACATTACTCATCCGTCACACACGCTGCACACACAAGACGTCCAGAGCACAGGGGCTGTGTAAGATTAGCAAGAAATGTAACCTCCAAAGAAGAAGAGGGAAAGGAGAGTAAGGAGGTAAAGACGTGATGGTGTACGTAACCTGCATCAAATATTTATGCACAACCTTCTTCTCGCTCATCAAGAACAAACCACATCCCAGTGAATCCCTCCAGCCTGCTACTCGGATGGAATGAGTGGTTACACCACCAGTTTCCTCCACTAACGTCTACGTCTGTGGAGTGAATCGTGTTTCTATGAGAGAGGGAGGATTCTCCAATCTCCACTCAGACGTCCCTTTGACTCTTGGCACCTCCTTGATTGAGCTCAGTATTAGGGGAAATTAGACCTTAAGCTGTACTGCATCCCAACCTCTGAATCTATGAATAGCAGTAGCTGTTTAAAACAGACTGTTCGTTTAAGACGGCATCTATTTATGGTATTAATTATTTATTATTCATCCTGCATGCCCGCTCTTCTTTTCCTTCCTGTTGTGCCGACTACTTTGCTCTTACATTGTGGCAATTGGACATTTCTATTCTAGTTAAAAGTATGCAATTATTATCATTATTTATAGAATCACTTGCTATAGGCAGGAGAAATGTCAGCTGCACGTGTCACCCCATCTTGTATCTTCTATTCGTTCGCTCCGTCCTCAGCCCTCTCCCACACTCAGCTCCCTCTCTTCTTCTCTCTCCTCCTTCCCCGCTTCATCTCTTGCGAGCGGACTCAATGGTGAGTCTAATTTTAGCTGTAACACGTCAGCTACACGCAATTCTTTTACTGCCCTAGATATTTGTGTCTTACATATGCGTTTTCACATCGAACATCTTGAGTGGATTCGAGTGTGTGCAGAATGTGTGAACAGATGAGTAATGTGACTGGGGTGACCCTAACAGCTGATTGGCTAATTCCCTGTCCTCTGAGCCGTCCCATGATGTGTCGAAGAAGGAAAGCTCCCAAGGTTATGTATGCCAACATATGGGGAACATGCAGCTCACAACAACTGCACACACACACACACACACACACACACACATGCACATGCACACATGCACAGAGAAGTGGAGCAGAACCTTATCTTTGGCGAAGCCTTGGGGATCGTCACATTTCCATTTAAACTGCTACAGACATGTTATAACAGTAAATCACAGGTCAGTCACATCCCCACAAGAGCAGACAGAGGATGTGTGACTGATCTATGATGCTCCTGGAAGCAAACCTGCTGTTTATTTCTGTATTTGTTTGGAGTTGAACAAAAAATAATCCTGAAACATCAAGTGACACAAAAGTAATCACCAACAATTAAAAAGAAATAGATTAAACCATTAATAATGAGGATGATAGTCATTGCTCAGAAGAGTCATTTCTGGTTGAAGCTTAACTCAATGATTTCCTGTCTTTTTGTGTTTTATTTCATTGTAAACATGCATTAATATAACATGTTCATGTCCATAGAGCGCTTCAGGAGTGAGTCCTAAAACACGGAAATGAGTTAGCAAACTACTTTATGGGGAAGGGAACATGGAGGGAACCAGTGCGATGCTAAACCTCCGGGTTAGCCTACAAATATACATCCTCACTTCAGCGCTCGATGCTGAAATACAATTTGAAAGTCATCACATTTCAAAAATATTAAAGAAATTAGAAGGCATTTCATTTGTGACTGGAAACAGCAGCAACTGGAAACGAGATGAAGACCACAAGACACAACTGAAAGGTCCAGGGAACAATGTAGCAAGTAACCTTGAGTTTGGATTTGATTGAATGTTTTTTGGGCAAACATTAGAAACATGATATTTTCCTTTGCAGCCCATATTGAGCGCCTGTCAACTCCTATTCCAGCCAGATAACCCACAATCCAGCTGTTTTCCTAATGCTGCCTGTAGCCCGAGGACGCTGGCAGTGGCAGGGGTCAATTAGGATTAAGCTCTGCCATATTACACACTGTTGACCTACAGTAGACAACTAATGTTAAGAGGTTAAACTCAATCTTGCATGAATATAATTAGGGGCGGACATCTTTGTGTCCTTGTGACATCTGCTGACTGTGCTTGTAAATTCATTTGATAATTTCAAACCTTGGCGTGTTGTTTCCAGGAGGATTATAGAGAACTGTGGGTGTGGCTGCAGGCTTCATCAAATTGAAACAAACATCTGGACACACCCTGGCAGTCTAACAGGCAGAGGCACACACACACACACACAGACAAACACACACACACACACCTCATTAATTTGAGTAGCTCTAACCCTCAAATAAGTCATGATTCATGCCATGTTAGCGTGCGCATGCTAAAACGCTGTGCTAGTAAATCAACGCTTGTTTACTCGGACTGGATGATCAGCCGGGCCCATTCATCACTCTGTGGAAACAGGACGGTGTTCGAGTGTTTCCCT
Source organism: Cottoperca gobio (assembly GCF_900634415.1). Lineage (NCBI taxonomy): Eukaryota > Metazoa > Chordata > Actinopteri > Perciformes > Bovichtidae > Cottoperca > Cottoperca gobio. Next base: position 3,285,287 of record NC_041370.1, on the reverse strand, counting down.
GGCAGCCATGGGTGTGTCTGTGTCAGTGTGTGTTTGTATACGAGACGGGGCGGTTGCACATGTGCCCAGAAATGTGTTTTGGGATTGAATGGAATGAGGGTTGATGGAGGGGAGAGAGAGTTTGGATGAGAACCCAAGAGGCACTCGGTTGTTCAAATGTTGTGTCATCACTGGGGAAAGAAACATTTGGCTCTGTGGTGGTGTGTTGGCCTTGCCTGGCTGGTTTTACACATTCAGTCTCAAATAAAGCACAGAGTAACCCCGGCTGACTCCATTGTAAATAATCCCGATTAAACATTTTGTGTCCATTTTATAAACACGTGGTGAACTTTGGCTCTGATTCAAGTGGCTTCTCTTTATTTGATTATCTGCGCAACAAACAGAAGGAAGAATAAATGAATGCAGACGCTTACAAACACAGAATGAGAACTCGTGAAGGGTTAGAAGGGTCTGAAAATGAATAAATAAATCACACTGTGTGCTGGGGCTTTTACAGGCACCGTATTTCAACCCAATTGAACGCCTCTGGCAGCTCTCCCCCCCCCCACCGACATCAAAACATCAAGAATGATGTTCCTCCCTCCAGTAGATATCGACACACTTGGAAAATGTTTTCCAAAGCGCATTGAAGCTGTTCTCTTGCAGCTCATAGTAGCAGCTCTCTGTCACTACTGCTGCTTAAGTTTTAGTCTTTACATTCACTTAAGAAGGCTGTGAGATATGGTCGAAAGCTATAAAAGCACCTTGAGTTTAAAATATTAATGTGTTCCTGAGGTCAAGAACGCACCTTCAACCTCAAACATAATGAAATGATATATTTAGCGTTTATAATCTGCACAATGTTTGCATCCCAACCTCCAGCTTGATGCAGAATCCTCTGATTGATGCGTGTTTATGGCATTACCATTTGTGTGTGTCAGTTTTTTATTGCATCATCATTATACAAGGATGAATTACCACCGAGTATATGGAGAAAAGGGTAGTTTTACGAGCCCATCACTTGCCATCTCATCGTGCTGATTAAAGCATATTTCTCTCAGCTGCAATGTATAAGTGCCTACAGGACGCCTAAAGGTCCTAAAACCCCGTCAACTGTAAGTCTCTCTCCCTCGTCCTGTCCAGCTGGAGCTGCTTAACAACATATAAGAACGTCCACATCTGTGCGCACCATCCCACTGCCTACATCTGCAGTGCAGGTCTAAGGGCTGTGATTGGAGGAGCGAGAAGACACTCCCACGTATGAAAGGACAAGAGCTGGAGCTCAACACAACGTGACTTGATTAAGAGGATCTCATGTTGCTGGGCATGCTGGAAGTAACCATTGTTTCTGTTAACACAAGCAGAAGAAAGAAAAACAAAGAAAATGAAAAGACTGGGAGAACGTTGCATATCAGCAGAGCAGCGAGTGGGGGATGCGTAATATATCAGCCACCTCTCCGTCTGTCACACGACCCTCACACACACTTACATTTCAACACAGGAATGTTGCCAGCAGCCCTCTGCCGATAACAACCGAGCGGGTAGTTACGATTGTGGAGAACATATTTGTGGGAAGATATTTAAAGGGCATGTTGGACACGCTGTGACTGTGGAGGCAGTTAAAGGGGAGTCCACTCAGCAGGTAGAGAAGAACGATGCAGCCTGAGACCATCATTAAATATTAAACATTGTTTTAAACCAACTGCCACCACGATGGCCCCGGGGAAACAAGCTGCAGATGTCACACACACACACACACAGGGGGGAACCCATGCAAACACACACACACACACACACACACACACACACACACACACACACACACACACACACACACACACACACACACTTAACAGTATTTCTGCATTCACACTTGTATATTCTTTAATTGAAAAAAGGATTTTAAAGGGTGTTTATTTAACTTAACTCCTGGTACAAATTAAAGGCCACCATTGTTGAATTCAACACACTCCAGGTTTTGGTGCTGAAGTCCAGTGTGACCAGGAGTTTGTGTCAGTAAACGTGAGATACATTGTGCTTTGTAACTGACATTACTCCTCTTTAGACATAGTTCATTACATCTTGTAGAATGTGTTTTGTGTTGTCAGCGTGACGGGTTGTTCGTCTTTCTGTCAGCAGGATTACAGAAACACTATTGTCCCGATGTTCCTGAAACGTAGCTGAAGGGTGAAACACGGGCCCAGAAAGAACCCGTTATGCTTCTGAATCACGTGGTGGACACACAAATGATGTTTCGTTTCATTGCAAGAGAAAGCATTCGTGCTGCATTCATGTGGTGTCGGGAGGAAATAGTTTCCTAAATGGGAGAATACATGTGAACGCCTCATCAAGGTTGAAAAACAACCTGGAAACAGCCGCCAACGCTCCGAGCGTTACAACACAACACTTCGTAGCGCCCGTGTTGCTTCCACATTACGACCCTCCGAGGAGCATGTGAATGCACCATTGGCCTTAGTAAAGGTTCTCTAGTTCCTCTACAACAATATGAGCAGGATTCTGTTACGACGGCAGTCATCTTGTAAAAACAGTCATCACCTTTTCCAAGACAAAAACATTCAGACTTGAGCACAGTGTCAGAATCACAGAGAGAATAAAGTTGTAAGTTACACCACCATGTTATGTACAAAACAGGGTGTAGCTGAATTCAGTATGCGAGTGCTGGTCCTGCCTCGGGCATGCAGACAGCAGCGCGCTGTAATATTGAACTTTACAGTAGAATCATTCTCCGTGTGTACATGTTTTCACTAATCAATTTCAATAACCCAATGTGCAAGTTTTCACAGGGAGAACATTGGGAAATGAGTAACATACAAATTTGAACCAATCTGAGCCGAGCCAGGCCTCCCCCAGCTGTCCGTCGGCCTTCAGTGCCCTCCACCTTCATCTCTTTAATCCCCCAAAGCCTCTCTCTCTCTATTCTCGCCCTCCTTCACAGCCTGTGCCCCTTATCTATTGCGCTCGCCATCAGTTTCTCTTTCCATTCCTCTCCAGACTCACATGCCTTCCCCTATTGCGAGGGCGTCTCGACAGCGTCACTCACCATGGTGCCAGCGTTCGTGCCTCCCTCGTCCTCTTGCTCTCCTCTCTCACAGTCTGTCCTTCTGGCCTGGTGTTCACAGAATTGGCCCCGTTGAGAGATGATGCCAGAAGGAATGAGAAAGAAAAGAAAGAGATGGAGAGAAAGCTGTAGACCTGCAGTTACTTTCTGCAAAAACAATAATGGCTACCTAATTTATAATCTTCTTAGAGATCTTAATTAAGAATACATATCAGCACCTGAAAAACTACAGACGCACAAATTCTGTCTCCACGGGGGTGAAGTCATGTGTTCATTTCATCCTCTTATAAGCTGATGAAGGTTCAGATCAACATCTAAAGAGCGCTGAACCAAATTATCTTTATTCTCTTTGGACAGAATATGTTTCAGCTGCTTCTTAATTCTACTAGTATGCTTTAATCTGGATTTCTTCCCAGCTCTTAAAATAGACACTCAAGGTCAATCAAGGTGTCCTCCGCCTCGTCAGGCTAAAACAGGCCTGCATTTATAAATGTGTGTGTGTCTACTCACCAACCAAGCCAACAGCATGCAGCCAAACATGCTCATCATTGTCATACACATGATGAGCGTTGGCAGAGATTGTCAATCAGGTTAAATTGCTGGTTGCTCTCAGATCACTCAGGATCAACGTGGATGCAGGTTTCTTTGCGCTCCTTCAACGTGCGTTGCCACACATTTGTTCTACTGACTGTCAAGGTCACCTGGTAAATCCCTCCTTACCTACTTTGCTCAGCCATTTCCTCCATCCCCCCCCATCTTTTCTGTCCTCGCCGAATCTCTCAATCCCTCTCTTCTGCCTCTATTTTTAACCAGCTTAGCAGCATTGAAGGCATGAGAGGTTTATTCTCTGCCTTCTCCCTCACTCATTACCTGTCTGCCGATTCACAAAGTCTGTTAATCCCATAAGGCTGCACTCACTGCTAGTTTACTGAAAAGTAACACAGCGAAGCGTGAGAACAGTTTCCATTGAAAAATCTGTTCTAGTCGGTTAAATTCAAACATTTGATCCTCAAAAACACTTCCAACTAACTTATTAAATCTCGATGTTTCCTCTTTGTCCATCTTTATAGCTCAGTACATTCCCACCAGACTAATGTAACACTCCTTGGATCCACACACACACACAGAGCCAGAGTTACGACTCCATCCCCAGATCATATTTATTGATCCAGATATTTATATACTAGGCACCTTAATGTACGGTGCAAAGTCAGCACTCGGGAGCCGCAGCTCAACTCTAATGAGAAGAAACACATGAATAAATAACCATGTTCATAGAAGCCACCTTTAACTGAAAGTGCAGAGGGAAAGTCAGTTACCATATTGTTAAGAGCAGTGGGAGTTTTCAGTGCTTCTGCAGCACGAGCCGACCTTGCTGGTGTTAGTCTTGAATGGCCTTCAGTTGCAAAACACATAAAGTCAGCAGTAAAGCCCTCACACACCCAGTTCTTCTAGAAATCTCCATCTACCTGTGTGACGACAATACAGGCAGAGGGTAGACTGCAGAGTCATGGTGGGCTGCTAGTCAGGCCTCACCTTCCTCTGCAGCACGAGGAGAGTCTGCACCAGGCGTCGCTCGTTCAGCACACCGCTGCACTTAATTAATATGGATGCACTGCAGGACACAAGGGGCTTCAACATGAGAGGAAGTGGTGCAGGAAGACGATGTATGTACTCCTGATATTCCGCATCTATAAAAGCTGCACATTCTGCCTCCTTTGATGCAGTGTCAGTGCTGGAAATGAATCACGCTGATCTAAAATTGGTCCTCTTCTCATGCCAGAAGAGTTTTTCATGGATTGAGAGTACGGGATTGGAGGAAATGAATCTTAAGATAGAAAAAGATGAGTCAGACATGAGGGGAGGAAGCAGAGAACAAGCGTCTGCCTCTGTATCGGGTGTGATGCTAACGCCTCTTGCAGTTTCAGACTTTCAATGCTAGAGCCCTCACATGGACATCTGCAGGTACTGCAGCTGCAGTCTACCTGCAGATGTCTCCGCTCCCTCGTAATGCACTGATCAATGTAGTGAAGTGACAATACTCACTCATTACTAAGGCGCTAATATTTTCAAAATCATTTTGCATTATATTTTAGCATATGCGACATATGTGACTCCCTGTTGTGCTAAACCCCCCCCCCCACCCCCTCTATATTTCAGTCCATACTGCCACCAGGTGGTGAAATGGTGGAATTACAACTAAGTAGGAAAATATCTGCAGCTGCAAAGAAGAAATGAATGAATGAATAACTCCAGTGAACAGATTCAACCAGGATCACAATTTAAATGTTTATTCAACCATCACAACGAATTTCAAGTTATAATTCATTTCGAGCACAACAGATTAAAATCAACATCATTCAGTAAAAGAGAAAATAGATCATGTTTTTAAAAAAAAAAGGCTATTTGATCAAATAAACAGCAACACAAAAAGACCTTTGGGTTTATAATCGGACAAAGTATTACTGACCAGTTTAACCCTTGACCCTGATAATGGACGGACGTCAGTATACTAGCAGGCTCTGTGTCAACCCCAGTTTGAACTCCATAAAAAACTATTTAATCCTCCACTAGAGAGATGAATCGGAACAGATTTAATGGACATAATCCAGATTCATCCTAATCCACGTGAGCATGCTGGTAGACAAAGTGAAAAAGAAAAGACAAATAGGCACAAAAGTTACAGCGCTGTGGCTACTCATTGTTCTGTTTTACTACGGCTTTAATGAAGGATGGGTGCAAGTAAAAAAAAAAAGCAATCAAGTTAAATCAGCCACTAGCTCTTAAATGATGTCCCCTTCCACCTGAGGTGAACTAAGTATCACTGAATGTTCACAAGGAAGGCAAAGATCAGCTGCAAAAACTATACAAATCAAACATTTAGTACATTACTGCTGCAATTAACTCCCACATTGCAGTTTACACCCTGATGTCATCCCAGTCTGCGAGTCTCGTCTCGGCCCGATTAACTGCAGCTAATAGCTTCTCCACGGGGCGCCTGTTTTACACCGGCTTCATGCCAGCTGGGTTTGTAGACCAACAACAACAACAGACGAATAGTACGAGACGGAGGCAACCTGTAATGCCCACACTTTGCATTTCTGCCACCCAAGTAACCATAATGTACGTGATGGCTCCACATTCACTAATACAAGGCAGTGCAGTGTTGACATCAGGCCCATGTTATTACCATGCAACAGTGTCCTTAACATGTGTTCAAGTCCTCACTGTGATGTAACATTTAAACACAGCATACGGTATTTAAAACATGCATCTTTGATTGACCTACATTTGAACAATGACAGTTTCATTAAACATTGGCAACACACAACTACCCCCGATCATCTCATTGTACTGGTAACCTGACCACAGATAAATATTCTGAAACAAAATGGCAAAACAACTCCTTCTCTGCAGCACAGAACTGAAAACTCTGCATAAAATTGACATTCACACGTCTTCACATTTTGCATTCACAGAGCTCAAGCTATCCCTTTCTTATATAAGCTATGATATGCTCTCACACACACACACACACACACACACACACACACACACACACACATATATTTACACAGACACACACCTCCTCCGTGTCTTCTCACACATACATGGCGGGCGAAACAAAGCTCTCTCCACGGTTGACATTGGGGCCCTGATGATAGTCCTGGGGGTCGCTGTCTGTGCGCATGTAAGGAGGCGGGACCTCATTGTTCCCGGGGTCATCCCAGCCAGAGGGGGCAGCAGAGTGATAGTGCTCCCTCTCTTCTTCAGCATGATCCTCCTCGTCATGGTACGCATCCAGGTCCTTCCAGCAACAAGGCAACAGTAAACATGTCATCCTTCACGTATGATGGAATTGAAACACTGTCGACTCGTTGGAGTGACAGAAAACTAAAGTCTCTCTAGTTTCTGTAAAACATCTGGATCACAACATATCTTTGAATTCAGGCTTTCCTTTCATCCGTTTTTGAAACGCTAGAACATGACACAGCAGTTTTCTGTGCATATTTTAAGGTAAAAATACTACTTTAAACTATTTATTGATGCTCAACGAGTAGTTTAATGTGCGTAGATGAGGGACATCTTATAAACCCATTACAGGAGTGAACTGCATCATCTCCTCACATTCTGGGAAAACCTAATAAGGAGCCCCCTGTTGTTGTGTCCTCCTTCAGCTGTGTCCTCAAGCTAATCAGTGTATTTCTAACACTACTGCAGCTGTGCAGCGAAACACACCATTACCCAAAGATTTATCAGCCTCCAGTCAGTGGCGTCTGAAATTAGCTCGTTTGCAGACCTCACTAAAGGGCCGTCTCTGCCGTCAGGCTGATCTGAGATCGTCTTCTGTCTAACAACAGATTGCAGCTCATCCACAGTTCTCCTATTTTCATGAACAGGTCATGTGCTATTAAAATTAAAAAGATCTTATTTTAATGGACTAAAGTTGAAATTAATGATCTGCTTATTTGAAAGTTCATTAATATTTTCAAACGTCAATGTTTCCTTTGAAAAAGCTTAAAATAGAATAAAAAATGTTCCACATTGTGCAAAGTGTTAATTAAACACTGCATAATATTTGAAGTCTGCATATGTTTTTTAATTGTTTGGTGTTACAGAATATTCTAAAGGTGTTTTACACACACACACACACACACACACACACACACACACACACACACAGTTGTAATTAATGAATAATAACCTCAGACGTCACCTTGATAAAAGGTTTGGGTTTTCAAAGTTAGAGAAATAAATATATATAAAACATAATACTGCACATTGGAGTCACAGTATCTGGAGTGTATGTCAGCTCTGCATGTTCCCTTACCGTGACCGGCTCGGCACTCTGGGTATTGTAGTACTGGTTCTGCAGAGGTGTGTTCTCGGCCACCGGGACGTTACTTGCGTTTGGCTGCTGAGGACGCACACGTCAAACAGAATATATTAGGAGATGTAATCTGTAAACTCTGCTGTGTGTAGAACAAGGATTTGCCCATGGTGACTCACTCTGCTAGCGGAGCCGTTGGTCTTCTTGGGGGGAGGGGGCTTGTGCTTGGGTGGACCGCTGAAAAGACAAAAACACACCGAGATGTCTGGTCACAAAAGTATGAAACATCCTCTCATAGAACAACTTGCAGATAACACTCAGAACAAACAACGAGAGTGAAGTCACACAGACACTTACTCTCCGCTGAGCTTGTTTCGGTGTTTGCGGTACATCGCGATGGCCGTTCCAATGATGGCCAACAGTATCACGACTCCAATGATGGCGCCTATGATGCTGCCGGTAGTAGCACCCTTGCTTGGAAGACGAGTACCTGGAAAAACAGGAGAAAGAAAACATCAGACACGATCCGGCTACACGTGTGGCTCAGACTTCAGCTGTTAGCTTAGCTTAGCACAAAGACTGGAAACGGGGGGGAACAGCTAGCCTGCCTCTGTCCAACAGTAACAGCACCTCAGAAACCCAAAGTGAAAAAACAACAGTTAGTGTTTTAAGGGGGGGAGGGGGGGTTATGGGTTTATGTGCCGGACTGTCAGCAGCTTCCTGGAGTTTTTGTTTTTTTGCCCGGCAACAGCTCAGAACCAATAAACATGATGTGTGGCATCGACCTATCGATCCTCTCAATTATTCATTTAGAGGGGAAAGAAGAGGGCTGTGAGAGGCAACTGAAAGCTGTAGGAATTCTACAGTAAGTGACTCTTTAGCGCAGAATGCATCACGTTCTTCTCCCAGCATGAGAAGACACATTCATTGGTTGCAGTGTCCACTTCCCCGTCACCTGCAACAGCTGTTCTACCTTGTACTCGGCTCTTCTTACATGAGCAATTGGAAAACAAGCTTTTAAATGTATTAATGTGACTGAACTAAGTTACCGTCAGCTGACCCTCCTCGGGGGGCTTACACTTAAATATATTTACATATATCATGTATTCCCAAGGTCAGGAATGAACCTCGACACTCAAAGTAAAGAAAGTAAAAACTATCGTGTAAAACAGAAGTATGTTTCGTCATCTTTCCCTCAGATGCATCCTGTGTCCCCTGTAAGGGCCCTGCCCCCCAGGTTGGGAACCACTGATTTAACAAACATTAATGAGAAGTCACATCGTGCAAAACCAGATACACCACACCGTCAGAAGCATGACGGAGGGGGGCCTTATAAAAAAAAAGAGACTCAGCAATGAGAATGAATATATAAGAGAGTGTGTGTGTGTGTGTGTGTGTGTGTGTGTGTGTGTGTGTGTGTGTGTGTGTAGAAAGGGTTTTGATTAGAGAGTTGAATCACATGGGTGATTAAGACGAACCAGAGGAATCATGCAGAGGTTCCACTAATGAACCATGACCATCCTGAACATGAGCAGACACACACACACACTGTTTACTGAAGGTGCAACCTAGCTCATTATCCCACCCCCCCCCCACCCCTAGAATCCCAGGGGATTATGCTAATGAGGGGTTGTTAAAGGGCAGCGAGGATCTGAAGCTCATTTGATGAGAACAAACCCTGATCCCAGTAATTGGAAGGGTCATGATTGAATGTTGTTCGTCCTCTAATTATAATTCTCCAACAATAGACTACTTTCAAAATGTCCTGAAAATATTTTTCATTCTTTTGCACAAACAAAAGTGTCCAAATGATCTTTTCCTTTACAATCCAGTGAATCCTCTCTTACTGCTGACCCTTGTTGAACACCAGCTTCTCTCTTTTACGCTTTTTATTCTGCTCCGTTATTCAAAAAGCCCGGATTTCAAAAGGGGTCCCTGTGAACCGTCGACACAATGGACTTCATAAAACATCAATTTTGAAAAATGAAAACATGGAAATGACATTTAAAAAAAAGAAATGAATCAAAGTGGATTTGAACCTTCAATATGAAAAGCACAATGTGCACCTTAATCTGCGGCGCCACAACAATAATCACTGCGCTGTACCTCTCTGACGATGAAACCAGAAGGTTCCCTGGATGTAATAAACAGAACATCTTCTTTTGATGGGGTGAACAGAGTTAATTGTGTTGTTTGGTTTTATTCTGTGGGGTACAAATACGTTTTCCATTGTTTTCTCCCCCAGCGCTAAAGCAACATGTGGTGCCCTCATTGCATTTAAAGTAGTTTTCTGCTCCAGGAGGGACGAACACTTCCACGACTCTTGCATCTGAGTGCAATGTGAGTTTTATTTAGAAGTTATGGGTTTTATTCTCAAGACTCGAATCAAACAGGAATTATACGTTTGCTTTAAGAAGGCTGCACGACACTAGGCTGCGTTTCTGTGTGTATATATATATATTGCACATTTAATGATTTGCATTTAGTAGACTTATCATAAGAGATGCAAAGTGGACTTTTGTATTAGGATACGTGATGGACATATGAGATGAGATATGAGACTAGATATGTTCCTTATATTGATCAAGGTGATATGATATTACACACATAACACATCTCTCTTCTTAAAGGTTGCATTAGAGTAAAGTGATACAATTCTCCCACAATAAACTAATATAATAAATTAGAAATTATATAAATTATATAAAATATATAATTATATAAAATATATATACAAATTACCCAAAAAATTAAAATAAATTAATTAAAAATGACCTAAAACACTAGATTTACAGAATAGATGTTACTGGTGGTTTCTAACACTTCTGTAGGGCTGCAACAAATATTTTATTAATTAATTAAGTAATTGTTTAGTCTGTAAAATGTCAGAAAATAAAAAAAAAAAGCTCAAAACTCAAATATATTCAGTTAAATCCAGAATAAACCAGAATATATTTAAGAAGCTGAAATCAGAGAGTTTTGAATTATTGTTCCTTAATTAAATAATTACTCAAACTACTAACTATTAGCTATCAAAACAACTAATGACATCTGACAACTAATTGATGAATCTTTGCAGCTCTACACTTCTGGAATAACGTGAAGAGGACAAGCAGCTTTTATGCTGGAGAGGAAATTAAAACTAATTATTCATACAACGGTGTGAATTTAAAAAGGTGTCTAACCGTGAGCCTGTAAAACACACTTTAGTTTCAGCTCGCCCATAAAGCACAGACTTTGGGTTATAAAAGGAATGAATGTGATCTTTAAAATGAACAATACTAAATAATTAGTCAGATTTCTTTTTGCGTGGAGAACATTTTACGATGGCATGTTTCACAGTCACGACGGTTCTCCAGGGGGGGAATTATTCCTTTAATTAATTTAATGGGCATTGGGAGGGACGATTTGCTAGTAAAAACACAGAAAAATAAATAAAACCGTCTTCCCAAAACCTCAGCAGAGACAGACTGGAAGTGAAGCAGCAGCAGGCTTTCAGGCTTTAATAGATTTCCAACTGTTGCAACTGCAATTTGGCCTCAAACACATCTAATCACATAAATTCAAATGCATGTAGTGTGACCCAGCTGCCACATGGGGGTGCTGTGCCGCTTTAAAACCAACCCACTGCGCAGCTATAGGGCACATTCATTCTAAACCCTATACCTGCCCGGTCTTTCCAGTGTTGCTGCTTCCTCATTCCAGTGCCATGTCTGTTTATCGTCACACCGCTCCCTCCTCCATTTTGGCTCCGGGGATATATATTTTTTTAAAACTCTATAGGAGGCCGCCCCCTCCCCCTCGCTTCATCTCACAGGCGTCATTATCCAAGCAAAGTCATTTACACTCAGCGGGGTTCAGGTAGAAAGCGGTTCCTTCTTCTCCGAGAACCTCCGATAGAGAAGAGAGAGCTGCAGGAAAGAGGCCAATTTTAAAGCTTGAGGTGCAGTGAATGGCTCAACTCGAGAGCGTGCCCTCTGTGTTGGCCCTGGACACCAGCCATGTCTTGTACTAATGAAACATCCCAGACAGAGAAAGAGAGAGTGTGTGTGCGTGTGTGTGTGTGTGTGTGGTGTGTGTGTGTGTACACTGTATGTCTGATAGGCCCGTTTAAATCCCTGCAGCTCTTTGCCAAGGACGTACAACCAGCCAAGCACTTCCCCACACATATAGAGTACATTAAGGCCATAGACACACACACAAAATATATGTACACACACACACACACACACACACACACACACACACACGACATTGTATTAATAAGCAGCTGGCATCCTCTGCTGTATCCTCATCATTCAGTCTGACATATTTACACAAACACAGTCTGCAGCGTGCCCTTTGCCCCCGCTGCCTCCCCCTCCAGACAAACATCACATGCATACACAAAAACATACACAAACATATTTAAACATACAGAGAAATGAGCATGCGCACAAAATAACACCGATTCTAGCTGGTGTCTTTTCACACACAGTTCCAACTCAGTTAAAAAGGTCAGATCCATTTCTGTCAGCAGATCAGTGCAGGGACCATCCAGTCAGACACACATCCCACCCCATGTGAGCCTCCATTGCTCACCCTTGCCTGCCTGGCCGAGTCAGTCAACCATAGACCACCACTCTCCCACGGGGCACGGAGGAGGGGGAGGATGGAGTGGGAGTGAAGGAAGAGGAGATGAGCCTGGATGGTTGGCTGAAACTGTCTGAAAACACCACAGAAACCTCTGGAGCTCGGGGCTGCACGGCTGAATACAGGCCGCAGCTCTGCAGCCAACTTTCACCTGTAGTCTCTTCATTTCTGTCTCCAAATACATTTAGGGAGGTGTGTGAGGGGAGGGGGGGTTCAGGAGACAGATCAGCACTCCTTGGAAAACTTAGCGCACATGAGTCACTGACGCAAAAGCTGAAATGAGGAGGGAGAACTCAGCGAAAGAGGATTCGTCAAGAGATGAGTGAAGTCGAGACGACGGGGTCCAAACACCGGAGCGAGGGGGAGTGACATCGAGGAGCGAGGAGGTGAGGAGGTGAGGAGGTGAGGAGGTGAGGAATGAAAAGAGGAAAAGGAGCAGGAAGAGCCAAGTGAGATGGAGGCTGTGATTAAGACGCTGGCTTCAGATAAGTAGAGGGATTTCCCGGCTGCTGCCTTCAACTGGCTGATCACACACTGAGGGGATGAAGGAGAGACGAAGACAAAGATCTCACATCCCTCTCTTTTCCACCCGTGTTCTCTCTTCCTGTGTGTTTTACGCCTCTCCCTGAAGGGATTAAGGTTAACATGCTGGCCTATCCCTCAGCATCCCCGCACATGCCGGGGCTTTTGCTGCATTTATCCCTGCCTCCTCCCCTCCCATCCATCCCTCCTTCACTCCCATCATCCCTCTTTTCCTGTCATCCCCCTCCAGCGCCGGTGTAATTTGGGATTTGCCCGTTTGACCCGGAACTACGACCGCACACATCTGCAACGTCTCCCTTTGCATCTCTTATCTCCTGTACCTAACGAGTAGAGATAAGCCTGTTTTTATTACCCTTGCCCGACCTCTTCCACAAACCTGTGCACACACAAGTTTTTAATAACCCAACGCTAAAATCAGAAATGTTAATCTCCTCCAAAGATTGATATATATATATATATATATATATATATATATATATATATATATATATATATATATATATATATATATATATATGTGTAGTTGATATTGGTTTAAGAGATTAGCAGCAGAAAAACAATTCTACTGTAGCTGATGATCAAATTAATTCCTAATTTGTTAGCTTGACTTTTTTTAAAGGGACAGTTATTAAGCACAACTATCTAAAGCCTGAGGCGTCCTGCTGGCTCAGCGGGCCGTAGACTTGTCGATGTGCAAGGACTGTCCCGTGAATCTCCCTGCGTGACATCTTCCCCTCTTTTCCTCCCACACGTCTTGCAAATCACTCTTCAGTATGCTTCTTAGTGCGGAATGTGTATTTAATTATATAAATCCGCCGCACTTGATCACTCCACCACCATTAGTGTCTCTAAAAAGGAGCAAACTTTATTTCTTGATTTGGTATTCCCTTTTACTCTTGCAGACTTTTCTCTTTGTTGATTTTAGGATGTCAGTGGAAGCTCGAGTTTCAGCAAAGGTTTGAACATAACGAGACAAACTGGTTCCGGCTGAAATGTGAACCTTCTGAACTCCCACGAGACTCGAGGGATAGAAAAACACAAGGCTGCCATGGTCACAGCAGAGTGCCCGGAGATGAGATTAGGACCGAATGAATTGATGGACTCTGAAAGAGATTAAGATAAAGAACAGTACATGTAATCTCATTGCTCACTAAGAGAAAAGAGAAATCGTAGCATTTAGATCCAGAGGTTAACTTGGTAAAACACACACTCTGTCATCCATCGACAATTCATTCAAGTTAAGCTGCGTGTGCACCTGCCCAACGTCTCTGGTAATACACCAACCTGATAAGCAACATGGGTAACTGCACAAGAGGAGGACGGAGGGAGCAAGAGGAGGACTGAGGGAGCAAGAGGAGGACGGAGGGAGCAAGAGGAGGACGGAGGGAGCAAGAGGAGGAGGGAGGGAGCAAGAGGAGGAGGGAGGGAGCAAGAGGAGGACGGAGGGAGCAAGAGGAGGACTGAGGGAACAAGAGGAGGACGGAGGGAGCAAGAGGAGGAGGGAGGGAGAAAGAGGAGGACGGAGGGAGCAAGAGGAGGACGGAGGGAGCAAGAGGAGGACTGAGGGAACAAGAGGAGGACGGAGGGAGCAAGAGGAGGAGGGAGGGAGCAAGAGGAGGACGGAGGGAGCAAGAGGAGCAAGAGGAGGACGGAGGGAGCAAGGGGAGGACGGAGGGAGCAAGAGGAGCAAGAGGAGGACGGAGGGAGCAAGAGGAGGACGGAGGGAGCAAGAGGATGAGGGAGGGAGCAAGAGGAGGAGGGAGGGAGCAAGAGGAGGAGGGAGGGAGCAAGAGGAGGAGGGAGGGAGCAAGAGGAGGACGGAGGGAGCAAGAGGAGCAAGAGGAGGACGGAGGGAGCAAGGGGAGGACGGAGGGAGCAAGGGGAGGACGGAGGGAGCAAGGGGAGGACGGAGGGAGCAAGGGGAGGACGGAGGGAGCAAGAGGAGCAAGAGGAGGACGGAGGGAGCAAGAGGAGGACGGAGGGAGCAAGAGGAGGACGGAGGGAGCAAGAGGAGGAGGGAGGGAGCAAGAGGAGGACGGAGGGAGCAAGAGGAGGACGGAGGGAGCAAGAGGAGGAGGGAGGGAGCAAGAGGAGGACGGAGGGAGCAAGAGGAGGACGGAGGGAGCAAGAGGAGGACGGAGGGAGCAAGAGGAGGACGGAAGGAGCAAGAGGAGGACGGAGGGAGCAAGAGGAGGACGGAGGGAGCAAGAGGAGGACGGAGGGAGCAAGAAGAGGACGGACGGAGCATGAGGAGGGAGCAAGAGGAGGAGGGAGGGAGCAAGAAGAGGACGGAGGGAGCATGAGGAGGACGGAGGGAGCAAGAGGAGGACGGAGGGAGCAAGAGGAGGACGGAGGGAGCAAGAGGAGGACGGAGGGAGCAAGAGGAGGACGGAAAACAGAAAGTAAAGGAGTTGGCTTCTCTGCCAGGTGACATACATGAGCTGCAGGCCTGAACACACACACGCGCTTAAATTATTCACAATCAATGCAAGTGCTACAGAGTTGAGTGCTGCAGCTACCTCTGACATTAATTTTATGGCAGTTGAAGACCTGCTACACCCACTACCACAATCACCATCGCCATCACTGTCATTTACTATTCAGCTGCACTCATGGCGCCATTACAATTCATTTCAGCACAAAACTAATCACAGAGTCGATTCTTGAAGATTGATTACATTGATTGCGCTCGTTTGGACTACGCGGCCAGATGAGCGGCTTCCTTCAAACGGACTGTATCTATCTGACTGAAGGAAACACTGACTGTGTGTGTGTGTGTGTGTGTGTGCAGCTCAGTGATGCTGGTCATGTCTAATCTACTGTGATTCCAGAGCTCAATCTTGTACATTTCAACCATCCGAGGATTAAATGTATGTCACTGACACTGCATCTGGGTGCACATACTGTGAGTGTGCGTGTGAGGGTGTATGTGTGCTGGTAATGGGAAAGCTCTGTATGATGTGTGTGTGTGTGCGCTCCCCCTCTCTGGGGAGACAGTGTGTTCCCTGCCACAGTGCATCAAAGCACACTCAGTTGCCTTGGGAGGAGGCAGGAACTCACTCTCCCTCTCTCTCTCTCTCTCTCCCTCTCCCTCTCCCTCTCTCCATCTCTTCCGCCTCTCCGTGCCTCCATCATCCCCTCCCCTCCATCTCCCTCCATTTCTTTCTCTCTCTCTGACAAGGTCGCCGTTCGCCTCTTGCCGTCTGCCTGTCAATATTTACAGTCCACTTTACACTGGCACTGAGGTGATCGGCTGCAGCCAGCGGAGAAAGCGGGGTTGCATTAGCCAGATGTAGCTGTGCACTCAGGACATGAATGATCTGCTGTACTACTAGCAGCACTCTGCTTCTGCTTCTGCTTCTGCTCCTCTCTCTCTCTCTCTCTCTCTCGCTCTCTCTCGGAGGGAGAGGAGGGTCGGGGGTAACAGGAAGAGCTGGAAACAGCAAGCTGATACTTAACTGAAGAGTAACAAGTGCTCAAAAAGCACAGGTCGGACTGTCGGCGCGTCTATGGAGCACATTAAATGTCTAAATCCATTTTAGCACTTTCAAATATCAAACACATTAAGCTAATTGTGGTTCATAACAGCAGCGTCTCAAAATGTAAAGTGGTGATATTAAAAATGCTACATGTTGTATATTTAACATACCGTTTCTGCTGTACTCGAGTATACGTTATGTAATTACTCAGAATGATATTAACAGACACATTAAAGATGATCGAGGAATACATCTGAATGTTTTAAAGGTGTGATCAGTAATGTTTGTTTTTATCTTTATATACTCACTTCTGATCATCTGACAAACACACAAAGTTATGTGTTTATCAGCAGGCAGGGCTGGGAGATATTGATGAAAGAATTACCACTAATGTGCTGCAGATATTAATAAAGCAGCCTGTATCATATGCAAAACCACATAATGCATAATGTTTAATGAAATGACTGTTCGACTGTAAACACATTAATAATTTAGTTCATTTCTAAAATCTGAATTTTGTAAAACAATAACACAAAACAATCATAATCTTCCACTAAAAGTAAATAAATGAGAGAGTTAGAAAGTACGACGATCACGTGCGTGCGTAGAAATGAAACAGACATTCATCTTGACCCGTGTTGGGTCCTTGAATTTGAGCGAAGTGGTCGTAGAAAGTCCTTGAAAAGTCTGAGTTTGATGTGAAGGTGTGGGAACCTTATGATAAGATATTCATATCCCGGCTCTGCAGCTCCCCCCCCCCCCCCCCCACACACACACACACACACACACACAAATCTGTGTCATCTCTCTTCCAAGTCTCTGCAAGAAAGCGAATAAGCACCAAAATGTCAAAGTGCACCTGTAAGAATGAAAGTGAGACATTCTAAAAGGGGGGGGGGGGCTTTTCAAATAGCAGCAAGTGTCCTACGTGTTCAAGATGTGTGAACACACGTGTTTGTATGTAAACCTGACAGAATCTGAGATCTGAGATCAAATTACAGATTCTAATTGAAAACAAGGCAACTAGCAGCTAACCTCCCCGACCCCCCCGGGGGAAAGACTGTAATTCACAGTTTATGTTGTAATCTGAGAACAACCAGGCATCTACTTTACTTCACAACGCCTTTAGGCCTCCCATCCACCGTCTCACCCCCCCCCCCCCCCCCACACACCTCCTCTACCAGAGTGTCACTGCGGCCTTGAGGCCAGGCAGTCAGCAGCAGCTGGTATGTTTACCTGCCCTCCTAACCACTGCTAACCTCTCGCTAGAAGGGACTCTCACCTCATTACCTCGCCACTCAGCCACACAAACAACCTCAATCTCTGCTATCCTCTTAGAGTTCTCCCCTACAGCCGCCGATGCTACACCTCCGTGCACCGCAATCCATTCTGCAGCTTGCTGTGCGGAAATGTTCGATATAATGCGAGGGACAAAAGCAGTTGGCTAACGCTCCTTTTTGTTTAGTTTTTTTTCCGGCTTTTCCGAAAGTGTGGAGAGTCGGTTTCGTTCATTCCTCTCAACTCTCGCTCACATGAGAGTGCTCTTCATGTCGCCCTCATATCAAGTTCCTCACACAGACTCCCAAGAAAGGAAACGACGCACAGAGGAAGAGATGGTGAAGGAGTGTCGTGTGGAACATATAGGAAAGAACATGGCACTGAGAGAATATAAGAGTGACGCTGGAGGGGGGAGAAGTAGCTGATGTGCAGGTGGGAAAGGAATCACAGTGAAGTATGTGCGTCACGGGAAAAGTTGCAAATGCCCCCACTCTTTCAGCAGGATAACGAAAACTCATCATTCTCTCGCGCAAACGTGTTTTTACTTTGTTGAGGTAATGATTTTCTTTCTAGAGTTGTTTGCTGTGTTTGTACCGGCTTTATTGTTGACCGCAAAGCAGGCAGCCTGGAAAGAGCTTCGAGTCCTGAGAGTGCCGTCGCAGTAATAGCCCCAATCTCTCCCTCAAACTGCCTCTCATCAGCTCCTGATTAATGACACACAGCAATAATGGCCTTGCATGCTCTCCACAGTCATTCACTTTACTCTTCATCCCTTGGCCCCTGGAGAGAAACCACAACAATGCGAGCCGTCGAGACACCCAAGAACTACGCTCTCGCCAAACTCAAATTCAAACCCTCATTAAGAAAGACGTTTCCTCCATTGCCATTCAGTTATGCATTGCCACTGGAAGCGGGTGGACAGAAACAATGGAATACAGAAGAGATGGGAAGGTGGAGAAGAAAGCGTTCAGAGTTTAATTTATCTTCATGGGAAGAAAGAATGGTTTCATCAGTGTATAAACGCGGTTGATTGGCTGCTTGGCATCGAGCGCTGGTGATTTATGCACTTGTAAAAAAGATGCAACCTCTATTCTGGCAGAATATGTACACACACTGCACACATTCACTGCACTTCAAATCCATCTGTGCCTCTGGATATAAATCTGTGGGAAGAAAACTAACTGTTGTTGGAATCCAGAAATGTGTAGAGAAGTGCATCTTTGTGCACGTTGTACAGCTCTGTGTGATGCGTCACACGGCAACTCGCTGGCCGGAGTCTTTAAAGTGCAAAAGCGAACACATGCGAGCATGCATGCTGACACACACACACACACACACACACGTAAAAGGCCTTGCAGGAGCAGAAGTGCACACAGTCATCAGCATCCAAACTGACGCGCTTTTTGATGCCTGCGCAGAGATGCAAATATTCACATTGATGGGCGCGCTTCAACCCTCACACGTCACGGATATCAAACTGCCGTGCATACATCAAACAACATTACAGCAAGTGGCCTCCGCTAAAAGCCCTCGCGCCATTAATAATGAACAAATCCACATTCTCATCCTCCACCGTGTACCGAATGCACTGGAGGAGATTCCACTGTTCCACAACCAGTAATGGGCGCAGGTTACTTATTGGAAAAGCTCTCGTATTCATGGGAATAAGCAGATATTACCAAACTCCTCACTCTCCTCCACCTCACATTTCTGCCTGTTCAGACGCTCCCGCCCTCCCGTCTGTTTATCCGGTGGTTATCTGTGTGTTCTCGCAGCAGCGGTGTTTATATTCAGTGTTTCTGTGGGGTAATCAATAATGTTTCGGTGAAGGACACTTAGGAGCAGACTGGAGCCTAAATCCAAGTCGGCATGAAAGACAACATGACAGAAACACTTGCTGCTCGACCTGAAGCGGCTCAGTGTGACATCTACCCTGACTGTTGTCAAGAGCGCACGCACACACTCCTTTACACTTACTGTGAACCAATGAGAGTATCTTCAAATACAGTTAAAAACATTTACACACTGCTACATCAAAGCCAGAGAACTAATGAGTTATTGACCGATGTGTACACACACACACACACCATCTATTGCACACCACACTGCATCCACCCAGACGTGACCAGCGTCTTTGTCACAACTAAGCAGAGTGTGCTACAATGAGTGTGTGTGTACGTGTGCATGCCTGCCTATTTGTGTGTGTGCATGCATGTTCTGGGCTCACTATGTGTACACAAGTCATTATTAGAGGTTTAGTGTGTGCTCACCAGTCAGTCAGGCTCCAGTCAGAGGAGTCAGCTTAAGGGCTCATAGCAGCTCCCTGAGGAGACACTAAATACCATCAGCCGTTTAAATCCATCCATGACCATTTTAAATATGCAGCACATACTCACTCCATTTTTAATAAGGGCTCTGAGCAAGACAGAGGGAGAAAAAAAGGGAGAGAGAAGAAACAGAGACAGACATAGAGAGAGAAAAGGAGAGGGGGCAGATCGAGGAGAAGGAGAGAGGGGGGGGGGGGGGGGGAAGTATGAGTGGAGAGGAGGAGAGTGGAGTCTGTTGCATTGATTTCTTGGCAGTTTGGCACCGGCCCTGATTCGCCGGGAAAAGCCACAGATGTGTCAGAGCCAGTTAGGCACGCCGGAAGAGAGAGAGCACGCACACGCACACGCACACACACACACACACAACTCAGTCACATGTGTGAAGACAACACACTCGAACAGGGTAATGTCCATAAATAGAGAGAATACGCAGTGGGAACTCAAAAGAGTCAGGGTTTGTGCAGATTACAAAAGCACCTGTGTGAAGGCAGGAGATGATGCAAGAGGAAAGCAGGCATTTCTCTCTGAAGGAAAAGTACAAAATAGATACTATTACACACACACCTAGATGGGCAGAACATTTCTCCTTAATCCCCGACTTAACTTTGCTCAAAAACCTGCCTGCTCATCTTTCAAAGCACACCTGACTGTGTGCGGGTGCACGCACAGCACAGCGGAACAGCAGGGAACAGTCGGATGTACATTCTGATCTAAGGGCGGATGAGACATTATGATCAAAGTCTGGGACTGTGGAGAATCAACTGATCTTAGCTCTGAATCCACGAGCAACCTCCAGACAGACTGCCTGATTAGATGGGCATTTGTGGCCTACATCCAGCGTGATAGGGGAAGGGAATATTGATGCTAACGCCGGGGGCACAATTGTTTCTTGCTCCTCTTATAGCTCAAAATGATAAACTAATGTCAAGAGTTTAGATTTCTATCGGGGGTCACCTGTCCTACATCCGTGGGGTTAAATCAAATCTTTGTAAGATCTATCAACACAAAGAATACATATTTGAATAACTGACTGTTATTAATAAGAATAAAGCCTATATTATAGCAGCGGATGGTGTCCATGACTATAAGTCATTTATAATTCTGCTTGTTGGACCCGTTAGACGAAGCTCTGGATCTCTAGTCGTCTTCGATAAGACGGTCACTGTAGTAAGTGCGTCTTTTCTATTTAGAAATAGAAGTTATACAGAAGTGCTTGTAGTCTTACACGTTTATGAACTGCTTGCTTTATTCAGCCTGTTGAAGTGGTGAAAGAAACGACAGGTGCGAGCTCCACCCGAGTGCGCAACACTTAACAGCACTTCAGTAAATCTTACAGCAGCGTTCATCCTCAGTGGAAGAGAGCAGTGGCGCCATTTCCTGCTTTGGACAAATGCACACCTATGCAGCTCGGCCCTTCTTGCTCCAGGTGACAGGTGTGTCGCAGTGGTACATGGCAGGAGCCTGGTGATCTCAGCCGACACACCGAATGACCGGTTATTCAGCGGCTGACTCACCGACCGGGAGGATGAAGAGCGGCCGCTCTGTGTAAACACGCTCCATTCTCCCAAGAAGAAAAGGGAGAATGTGTCACTCAGGTCAAACAGGGTTACACGTGGAGATGCTCAGACTCACAGAGACACTCGAGATGTAGATTAGACACGGTATGTTTATTAGCCCCTGTGCCACAGACCAAACCGGTTCTGAGACCGCCGTTCATTTGGCTGTCAGTAAAGACACAATAGGACAGTCACACTTTCTTTGACGCGCCACTCTGGAATGTTAATCACCACAGAAACCCATTATCTTCACATCCTCTCGTTCCCTCCCCCCATTTGTCTCCCTCTCCTTTTACAAACCTGACAAACCCATTGCTCGTTACTAGAAAGTACCATTGTTTCATTGAGCGCACATGTAGAGGCAGACAGAGACATGAGGCGGAGGAGATAAGAGGAGGCGCAGCGGAGAGGGGAGGCCTGCCTGACTGCTGACATAAATTGGGGATCATAAAAAGTGTCGTCCCAGAATTAATCTGCGAAGAATGAATAAAGTGAAGTACCGCGGGGAGGTGTGTGTGTGTGTGTGTGTTAATGTGTGTCTCTTGAATCCATAATGAAGACACAAGAATGGAAAGCAACATGAAACACATGACTTTCAAATGTATTTATAAAGCTTGATGATCTAAGTTCATGAGTGTGTGTGTGTGTGTGTGTGTGTGTGTGTGTGTGTGTGTCTGTATGTGTGTCTGTGTGTGTGTTTATATGCAGTGGAGCTATTGTATATGCTCTAGTTGTGTGTGTGTGTGTGTGTGTGTGTGTGTGTGCCTCAGCTGTGACATACTCCTCTCCTCTCTCTGCTGCAGCGCCTACAGGAAGTGCCACATACATCATGAATTTTATGCATAAGGCTGAATGTCAACACTGATGCATAATTTTTTTTTTGCGGTAAAATGCTAAATGTCACCAAAGACCAGGCTCTGTTTCGACTGACGGCCGGCCCTCGCATCACCAGAGGTTGTGCCGGCAGCCAGAAGTCGCCACGCCAGCCGTCACACCAGAACTGAAAGGCTACAACTGTACAGTAGCAGTTGTGGCAGAAGTGGCAGAGAAGGCGACAACGGAGATCGGGGGACAAGGAGGGTAATGAAAGCAGATTTGAAGGAGAAATAAGTGAAGCATTTGCATTTCTGCTTCTTTTTCCCCTCAACACAATTGCAATCCGCCCCCCCCCCCCCCCCCCTTCCACATGCTTTAGTTCCCTAACAAACATGTGTACTCTTTTACTTCCCCTTCAGTGTGGACGCTCAGTCTGACAGCATCATATATATCATCGTCTTCCAGCTCCATTGAAGCAGTACATGATTCCATATGGTGAAAGCTCAGTCTCTTTGTAGACGCTCACATCTCCGCTCACATTTGAAGCCGAGTTCTGAGAGATTCAAGTTTAGTTTTTCCTTTTTATGATCGACAACAAGGTTCAAGACATTAAGTATTAAAAGCTCTGTTTACACTCTTACTTCTGGTGTCTAGCAAGGAGATCTTTTCTGATCCATCTCTCAGAACACAGAATCGACATTAATGCATTATTCTGCGCACTCTGTGATTGGATCTCTACGGATGGGCGTCAGTTTTAAATATCTTTGTGCGAGGAAAGACTTGCAGGTTGCTTAAGCTAGCAGGAACACAGAAGTATTAAGGACAACTGGATACTAGTCTCTGCGGGCTCCTTTGCGCTTCCTTCGCAAAATTCTGGTGGGCGAGGCTTCCTCTGGCTGAGCCGACCGACTTCCTGTTGGCTCCCCGCACGCATGAATGGGAGAAAAACAATGTAATCATAAAGCCCTTCAAGCCCAGACTTGTTGTTCAATGTAAAGTGGTTATATTGAACGTCTGGACAAATGAATATCGAACTATCTGCACCTCGAGATGGAGGTGACAAAGTGCTTTGTAGTTTTTCAGGGGCTGAACTGTTCATTGTCCTTACCACTACTTTTAACTCATTATACTCAAAGGACAACACACACACACACACACACACGCACACACACAGGGAATGTGAGGACAGAAGAAGTAGCCGGTGATTCAGATATACGGCTTACACTCTTCCTCCAAGGCAGGAGACCACCAGCTGAGCTCCCCAAATGAAAAGCTACACTATTAATATCTACGTGGAGAGCAGTATTTCTCAACAACACGTGCACTGAGACGCACAGAAAGACGGGGCGCGTGCACGAGCAGACACAACAACAACAGCAGAAGTTTGATATTCTTGCTTTTTAAAGTGCTAAGCTTGTGCTCATGACCTTTAAGGTCGAACGGGTGAGTAACGAGGAGCGGCTGAATGAAGGACAGGGATGGGTGAGAGGAAGAGTTGGAAAGTAGAAATAAGAGGGCACTGTCATCTCATTTCCCTCCCTCCGGCTCCCCCAGCTGTTGTTCTCTCTCCCTCTGTCTCTCAATCACTTCTAATTGTCACTCATCACTCCAATCCCCCCCGAACCACTAACCGCTGCCCTCCCCCTGCTCTCGCTTGTTCTCTCCCTCCTCCTCTTTCCCTCTCTTTTTCTCCATCCACACAAATGACTCAGTGAAACAGGTCAAGTGTTACAAAATTCCCCCTGCAGCTCAACCTGCCTAATACAAGGCCTGGCTCATTGCACCAAGACAAGTAATACGCTGCCTACTCACTGAGAGGAGGGCACGCACACACACACACACACACACACACAATGAATTCAAGCCCATATAATGCCTACAAAA
Organism: Cottoperca gobio; assembly: GCF_900634415.1. Taxonomy (NCBI): domain Eukaryota; kingdom Metazoa; phylum Chordata; class Actinopteri; order Perciformes; family Bovichtidae; genus Cottoperca; species Cottoperca gobio. The sequence goes on along the minus strand of NC_041370.1, from coordinate 3,260,883 downwards.
TTAACATGTTTATTCATTATGTACAAGCATGCCAACTCATGCCATTAAACATTGAAAGTAATCTCGATTGCTGTATTTCCCAGTTTATTTTAATCCAATTTGTTTTTACTCTATAATTACTGAGACAAACTAATTCCAACTGCTTGTGATAAACAAAGTCTTTTGAAATCTGAATCTACAAAAAACTAAAGAAAAAACATCCCATCCATGTCCTCTTAATAGAATTCAAACCATTAGTAGATAAGAACATAGAAATAACATCTAAAAACAACATTTCCTACTTCCTGCTTTTAAATTAAGGTTAAAGTTACTGAATTCTGAGGATTTAAAAGAAATCTGCAGATTAATTAGTTATCAAATCAAGTGTATTTATAGAGCCCAATATCACAAAGTATACATTCGTCTCAGTGTTTACAGACTGTACAGGATACGACACCCTCTGTCCTCAGACCCTCTGTCCTCAGACCCTCTGTCCTTAGACCCTCTGTCCTTAGACCCTCTGTCCTCAGACCCTCTGTCCTCAGACCCTCTGTCCTCAGACCCTCTGTCCTCAGACCCTCTGTCCTCAGACCCTCTGTCCTCAGACCCTCTGTCCTCAGACCCTCTGTCCTTACACCCTCTGTCCTTAGACCTTCGCATCGCACAAGGAAAAACTTCCTAAAAGAAAGAAAAGTGCCGTCAGTTGCAGCCATACATAGCAATACTAAAGTAAAACCAGTGTAACAATTGGGAAGCAGCCACATTTAAACACACACACGCCTCTCTCTACCTCTCCACACTAATGAATAGCAATTGGGCGACAGAAAACCCTGAAGCGTTAAAGTAAAAGTGGTATTAAGAGGAGGACAGCAGAGTAAAAGGGCCTTAAAATAGGATAAATGACCAGTCAACACACACACTTGCCCTTTAACACACACCATGACGCTGCTCGACAGGGCAGTATGCAAGTGTGTTTGCTTTGCAGGCAGAGCGTTGTGATATAGAAATGTAACAGCTCCATATATCAGGTTGGTGGGGACCTATGGAGGATAAACGACCTGCGAGCAGGACCTGGACAGTGTGTGTAATACACAGATAAATAACGGGGAACTGGAAGCTATACGATGACACGCAGACTCCCGCAGAGAGCATGCAAACCACGGCACACACACGTGAGATGATAAAGAGGATAGAAACAGTGGCGCAGAGCTCGCTGTTGTTTAGAAGAGTTTTGTTTGTCTGATTCCCCGCGGGAACGACGGTCGTTTGGGAGGGTAATGACTTAGGGAAGCTGAAATGTACTGGAACATAAATTAATCAAAATGTGAGACCTGCATGCACACTGCGAGTGCCATCTATCTTTGCAGTATATACCCAGCTGTAGGAGCACGACAAAGAAGTTCCAGCTATTACCCGCAGCGATTCTGCAGCGATGTTCACGCCCGCTGCCCCCCGTTGAAGGCGGGCTGGTCACATCAGGTCTGCGATGAACCAGTTGTTACGACCAAGGTGACAAAGATCACGTCCACGTGTTTGAGAGCGATAATGAACTCGTGTTTATAAACATTCCACGTAGACTTCCCGTGATGCCAAACGCCACATTTCAATAACATTTAATTTCCTCCACCAAGATAAGACCTTTTGTCCACGCGAGACTATTTTACTCCATCACTGCCCGATGCTGACAGTTACACGGACAGAGGATAGTGCAGCGTGGCTGTGCTCCGCATGGCAATGCCAAGCTATTCTCTAAACTCTCCCTCGCATTACACACTGAAGTGCACTTTGACTGTGAATGGGGTCGGTTACCTACGATGACCTCGACCGCGGGGTTGAGTGACAGGTGATGTGGTTAAAAATCAGAAGACCCTGAAGGAGAGGAGGGGTTAAAACGGGGTCAAAGACATACAGGAGACCCCCAGCAGGTGCTGCACTGTGGTCACAGATCACACACACACACACACACATGAAAACACTCAGAGCGACAAGTAGAGGACAGTGTGTGAACGCAGACAGCGATACGGTCCGATTTAACAGCTTGGAGCCGTTTGAATTTCGCATTCAGATTTCTGTTTCTTGAAGCAATAATTAATGGGTTAAATCAATAATGTAATTCCCTTTTAAAATTATGCCTCTGGGTTGAGAGAGGACAGCATTGGATACACACAAACACACACACACACACTCACAGCTCTAACATTTAGTCCGCAGCAGACGATAAGAAGATAAGAGCGTAAGAGTAGAGGAGGACGCGGCAGAAGCAGTGATTACAGGGAAACAGATGTCTAGATAAGATGACAGACAGATGAATGGGAGGCAGTTTGTGACTATAAAGGAGGAGTTGACACATGCACATGAGCAGACAAAGACGCAAACACACAATTTTGTGAAGTCCTGACAGTCCTCTCCTCACTATGGCTGTTATTTACTGTCAAACAAAGAGAGCAGAGAAGACTTGAACCCTACAGGGGAACCGGCCAGTGCAGATAACATCACTCTGACTGCTGATGAAGGCGCACAGTGCAGTCGGCTCCATCACTTCACCACACAGGGCGGCGTGTACCAGCAGACACAGGAAATAGAAATCTATCTATATATCTATCTATCTAGATCGATATCTATTTATAGAGAGATATCTAGATATTTAGATATATATCTATCTATCCATCTATATAGATAGATAGATAGATAGATATACACATACATACATACATCTATATATATATATCTATATCTAAAGCTGCATAAGGATTCAATATTATCGCTTATCAACAGTCAGTGGAATGCTAAAGGTGTGTGTACAAGTATGAATAACACATACTATATACATGATTATGATATATAATAATAATAATAACCACCAAATATTTTGATTACTCAACAAAGTATTTCCTGCTTTAGACAGTATTATATACGTTACAACTACTTCAAGTATATATATATTTATTGTATTTTCTTTAGGACGAATAAAGTTCCATCTTATTAAAAATGTAATTAAAAATACAATTTGGTATTCAGCTTTGTAGTTGTGTCCTTATTCTTCACATGTTGACAGACTTCAGACATTATTCTTATTAATATTATGTAATTTCAGCCTTTTCACCCTAAATACATCCAGGATGTTGATGACTACGCAGACTAATGCAATCATAATAGCATGGGGCATGGTATAATTCAAATCTGATGCGATTTTGAGGCATCATATACGGAAAAAACCCAGAAAGAGAGCAGCACAAACATTAGTTGTTCAACAGCACTCAGAAAACATTTGTGATGAACTCCCACACAGACACAAACATACATTTGCGTGCACGTTCCGTACCGTCAGGCAGGCAAACATCTGCACAGCAGTTACATGCACAAATGAACGTGAACACAATCATGCACGATTTACTTTGGACTTAGTAGTCCCCAGAAGACTATCTCCAGTCCCTAAGACCACATATTTGCAGACTTATTTAGTTTGTATCTCCATATTCATCTCCCATTCTGTATGTTTATATATGAGGTTATGCAGACGTGCATGTGCCAGTGCGTGCATGTACTTTGTAAGAGCTGCCTGTTGAGATGGTGAATTAAACAGCAAGTGCATTTGATCTGCAAAACACTCCAGGGCAAATACGCACAAAATGAGACAAACACACACAGACACACACGCACACACACACACACACGGGCTTGCATACAGCATCAAAATCATTTCCGTCACAGAATCTATTCTTAGGAGCAGAAACAAACCATTCTTTGCCCGATATAAATCTCTTTTATTCATACCCACACAGTCACGCACATAAACACACACACAGACATGTGCACACTTAGCTCAAAGCTACACTCCCTGGTGGTCATAATGCATTCACATAATGCTCTTTGTTTTCTATCTTCTCAAACAGGATTTGTTCCAGGTAAGTCTCAGCATGAAAACCTTTTGGCGCTCATTTAACTCCCAAACACGCAATCGCGATGCAACTTCCATCTGGTGATGTTGGCCATTTTTGTAGGTGCGTCGAGGTCAGCGGCATTTAAAGCTTCTTTCCCCATCTCCCTTACACACACACACACACACACACACACACACACAACAACTCAGCCCTCATCGTGGTCCACCCTTCACTCAGCCGTCTTACACTCCATCTTTAATCAGGCGTCTCCTCCCTTTCTCTGTTCTGATTTTTGCCCTTTCGCTCCCTTAGTCCTCCCAGACGTCTCCCCTCCTTCTTTATTCTCCCCTTTTATTCAATCATGCATTAGTCGCTGTTAAATGTATATGCTGGCTAGCTCTCTTTTGCCAAAACACAAGACCTCACTCTCCTCACACCTCTTTGCCCTCCATCCATCTCACTCTATCCATCTCTCCCTGCCCTTCTCTGCCCTCCCAGCAGTCGGCCCGAGCATGTGCTACCCCGGGGGAGACGTGCCTCATCCGGCCAACAATGCACTGCAACCAACCAGCTACCTCCAGCTCTGTTAGCACAGGACAGGAAGAGTAAACGCCCAGGGGCCTCCAGGAAACAGGAGCGTCCACTTCCCCCTGTGTGTCTGCCTGGGTGTGTATTTATATAAGAGAGAGAGAGTGTGTGTGTGTGTGTGTGTGTGTGTGTGTGTGTGTGTGTGTGTGTGTGTGTGTCTGTGTGTGTAGCAGACAGACCACTGAACAAGACTGAATGACCAGCAGCCAGAAGATCGGATGTTATCGTTTAGCGCTTGAGGAAGAGGAATGATACGATTTCCAATTTCCTGTGATTATTTACAAATGTAACTTCCTCTTTACTTTGACCTTGCTCAACATGATAACAATACTCTATTCGATCGAAGAAATACATTTGCCAGTCTGGTATTTTTAAAGCACCGGCTCTTGTTTAAAATAAATGTGTTCATTACTTGACAGGAAGGTCCTTGGGACATTTTTGTTGAAATTGATGTTGTCAATCAAACAGGCTTGCCAGTGTTTGACGCTGCATTTTCTCTATGAATTAAGGTGTAGAAGAACTATTATTTTCATTAACATCGTAATGTTCCCAGAGCAAACCGCGGATGAGTGAGTGTGACGCTTTTGCCCGGCGGGACTCGCCCAAAACAAGCTCCTTAACAAGAAATCAAACTAAGAGGACAGCAGATTAGAGCAGACGTCATATCCTTCCCACAAAAAAAACTGAAATACCAACGCCACTATATATAACTTGTGACGCTGTCTAACTTTCACAAACAACCAGAGTCAGAAACTGAATTTGCTCCAATTTGTCACAAACTGGCTCAGACAGTGTGAAATTAAGAACTCCATGCACACTCGGAAAAAATATATTGATTTCAATTTTTCAATATAACAACAGAGTGTGAAAGTGAGTGATATCAACAGTGAAAACAAAAAGAGTGTGTGTGTGTGCGTGTGTGACTGTATAAGATTAGGACAGTGACACAATGTTCATGTTTAGACTTTGTACAATGACTGAGGTTAAAGTCCTGACATCTTTGATTTGAGGGTGTTTACGTCAGATGAACAGCGCAGGGACTGTAGCGACTTCAGGCTGGTCTGTCCATCACTTTGATCCAGAATGAAATATTTCAGATTCATGACTGACTTTGATGATCCCTCGAGTTTTCTTCTCGCGCTACCATGAGGTTCACATTTGGTTTTAGGTGAAATGTTTCAACATGGAACTGTAATAAAATGAATATATATCTTTTTTTTTCTTCCTTTCATCAATCGTCACCAGAGATAGAAAGTGTGGGTATGACATTCATTGAAGATCCTCTGCCTGGGAGTTGAACAGTGGATGTTGTGGTTATGTGGTACGAGTCTTCATCCCTTGTAATAATTTTGGTGAATCCTACACTTTTCATCCAGCATCATCGTCAGGTTAAGATTAGTTTGGTATTTGGTCATAAACCAAACTAATGACATCAGACTATATTTAGACTTTTCATAAATAAACTAAGAACATGATTAACAATATAACGTACCTGCTAAACATCAGCGTGTTAGCATCGTCACTATGAACGTTAGAATGCTTACATTAGCATTTAGCTCCTCACAGAGGATACTAACGTACGGTGTACTAACATACTGCATACTAACTTACTGCATACTAACATTCACAAACGTACTGCATACTAATGTACACTAATGTACAATAACGTACCGTATACTAACATACGGCATACTAACGTACACAAACGTACTGCATACTAACGTACACTAATGTACAATAACGTACCGTATACTAACATACGCCATACTAACGTACACCAACGTACGCCATACTAACGTACACTAACGTACCGCACACTAACGTACCGCACACTAACGTACCGCACACTAACATACCGCACACTAACGTACCGTACACTAACGTACACTAACTTACTGCATACTAACGTACACTAATGTACAATAACGTACACTAACGTACTGCATACTAACGTACACTAATGTACAATAACGTACCGTACACTAACTTACTGCATACCAACGTACACTAACGTACACTAACGTACCGCATACCAACGTACACTAACGTACACTAACGTACCGCATACCAACGTACCGCATACCAACGTACACTAACGTACACTAACGTAACGTACACTAACGTAACGTACACTAACGTACCGCATACCAACGTACACTAACGTACACTAACGTACCGCATACTAACGTACACTAACGTACACTAACGTACACTAACATACACTAACGTACCGCATACTAACGTACACTAACGTACCGTACACTAACGTACCGCATACTAACGTACACTAACGTACACTAACGTACCGCATACTAACGTACCGCATACTAACGTACACTAACGTACTACGTACACTAACGTACTGCATACTAACGTACACTAACGTACTGTACACTAACGTACACTAACGTACACTAACGTACTGCATACTAACGTACACTAACGTACACTAACGTACTGCATACTAACGTACACTAACGTACTGCATACTAACGTACACTAACGTACTGCATACTAACGTACACTAACGTACTGTACACTAACGTACTGTACACTAACGTACACTAACGTACACTAACGTACTGTACACTAACGTACACTAACGTACTGCATACTAACGTACACTAACGTACTGCATACTAACGTACACTAACGTACACTAACGTACTGCATACTAACGTACACTAACGTACACTAACGTACACTAACGTACTGCATACTAACGTACACTAACGTACACTAACGTACACTAACGTACTGCATACTAACGTACTGCATACTAACGTACACTAACGTACACTAACGTACTGCATACTAACGTACTGCATACTAACGTACACTAACGTACTGCATACTAACGTACACTAATGTACAATAACGTACCGTACACTAACTTACTGCATACCAACGTACACTAACGTACACTAACGTACCGCATACCAACGTACACTAACGTACACTAACGTACCGCATACCAACGTACCGCATACCAACGTACACTAACGTACACTAACGTAACGTACACTAACGTAACGTACACTAACGTACCGCATACCAACGTACACTAACGTACACTAACGTACACTAACGTACCGCATACTAACGTACACTAACGTACACTAACGTACCGCATACTAACGTACACTAACGTACCGCATACTAACGTACCGTACACTAACGTACCGCATACTAACGTACACTAACGTACCGCATACTAACGTACACTAACGTACCGCATACTAACGTACACTAACGTACACTAACGTACTACGTACACTAACGTACTGCATACTAACGTACACTAACGTACTGTACACCAACGTACACTAACGTACACTAACGTACACTAACGTACTGCATACTAACGTACACTAACGTACTGTACACTAACGTACTGTACACTAACGTACACTAACGTACACTAACGTACTGCATACTAACGTACACTAACGTACTGCATACTAACGTACACTAACGTACACTAACGTACACTAACGTACTGCATACTAACGTACACTAACGTACTGCATACTAACGTACACTAACGTACTGCATACTAACGTACACTAACGTACACTAACGTACACTAACGTACTGCATACTAACGTACACTAACGTACACTAACGTACACTAACGTACTGCATACTAACGTACACTAACGTACACTAACGTACTACTACAGTACTGCATACACAATCAGTACACTGCATAACGTTTACTAAATTTACGAGTACGTATTACCAGCAGGCTTTTCACAGTGAAGTGAAGTAACACACTACATTCTCAATTTTACGTCATACTCCGTATAAATTTGTTTGCTCGTATGGGATTTCGAACAGACTTGTATATATTGTATATATTATATAGTACAAAGGGAAAGAAAGCAATTAGACAAGATAACAAACTTTGAAAAAGTCATCTAAACACAGACATCACCAGACACTTGTTATCTCCCCTGGTGATGGACTGCCGGGCCTGACCCTTTCTCAGCCTCATCTTCAGAAAATGAAACACATTCTTGGACTGAGGTCAAATGACGTCTCAGTTTGGCCATAAAACTCCTAAATGACCTCGTCTCCATGCTCAGGATCATTGTCCTAAAACTGAAGGAGTATGCACTCTATTAAGTGTCAAATCCAATGTGCTGCAGTAAATGTAAATGTAAGTAATGAGAAACGTATCATTGTCAGTTAAATAATGAGCCAGTTAAAAGTTACAGTGTTTGTAGAAATATTCCAGGAACAAGACACACGCCGCTGGAGATTGGATGATTCACCACAGGCAAGATCAAGACAAGCCAGTCACTTTAAAGAAAAGGAAAATATGCAGGAACCTACTTTAATAATTGAGGTCAGAGGCAGGCGCACGCTTTAATCCCTGTGAAGGCCCAGGTCACCACATCCATCACTCAGAAAGCCATGCAACAGTCCAGGCAATCTATCACTCACTCTGGGATTTATTAGTTGGGTCTGGAGCCGGAGGTTGAGAGGTTAAATGAGGAGCATTGTGTGAGCAGTTATCAGCAGAGAGAGCCCAAAGTGGGTCTGTGTGCTAATCCACACACACACACACACACACACACACACACACACACACACACAATCAGATGCTTAATCAACACTGCGGCTGTAGCTTCCAGAGCTGGAAGTTAAATATACAGCCACATCCAAACATGCACGTGTGAAACAGTACACACACACACACACACACACACACACACACACACACACACACACACACACACACACACACACACACACATGATTGCGCTCCATACCAAACAATCTGATAACACTTAAGCTCATAAACACTTTGCCACATAAACATCCGGTGGAAATTCGAGCTGTCTGCAGCCCTGAAAAACACTAAAAAGGTGCCGAAACACACGAACATACTTCTTTAGCACGCTGTATGACCAAAGAACACACTCACATGCTCATTCTCTGTCCAATACACACCTACACTCGCACAACTTTGTATAAACAGGGCCACTACCAGCTAGCCGGATTGCCCTGGGGCACTGCACCATGTCTCATCACTGTAAGCTAATGTTGAACACAGCGGTAGTGCTTGGCGTAGCTGCTGTCACTTTGGCTTCAGATCCAGGTTATTTGCTAGGAGCTCAAATAGGCCAGGTTCTGCGATACAGGGTCAACGCTTTCACATGAGGTGCACACTTTTTCGGTGACAAACGCAGACTAAAATGTAAGTGTTGCACAGGCTTTTATAACTAGCTGCCGCTTAAAAGCCTTTCTGCTGTGCTCCAATCTCTCACATTCAGATAGAAAACCAAAGCAGTCAGAGTGTGTCTGTGTGTGGAGTGTGTGTAAGTGCTCTCCATCTCACCAGCCTCAAATCTAAAGCAATTAGAGAGGCCAGATGGTGGGCTGGACTCACAGTAAATAGCTGTGCATTGACAGAAGAAGCCTGCAACAAAAATGAACAGTGACAAGGAGCCAGGATGACACAGAGATACATGATGGCATCAAAGCAGCAGGCAAACGTCGAGGGCGCGCTGTTGTAATCGCCATAAACCAACTGTCACAGTCGTGGGGCTGTTAACAGCACAACTTCATTGTAGCGTTTGGTGGCGGCGGCACAGAGGGGTTACTTGTATGTAAAAACCAAATAAGGCAGGTGCACATACATTCATGCATGACCACACACATTCACTCCCATGCGAGAACATTCATACATAAACATGCACACGAACAACCCTTCTGTTAAAATTTGACCAAACCAGTTTGGTTCAGTCAGAGTTCAAACAATGCAGCCTTTGAGAGGCGCTCCATTCAACGAGTTTCAGCTTGGCCTGCACATTCTCCAACTGAAAACACAAACTGCCTCCCTCCAGGAAAACCACTGAAGCTACGGACGGCACCACATTCCTTTTCTCTCTCCATGTGCGCGTTCATAGTATTTGCCTGAGAGATGTCGAGACTCACACTGAACATAATGATTTTATATATGTTACATGCATCGTGAAATAAGAGTGCATGTGGGCTTACTTTTGTCCCTCTTCATAATCCACACTCAGGTGAATAATGTGCCCTTTAAACCACCACAACAGTCTCCTACATACCTGTTACCAAGGCAGCAAGTTTACTTCAGCCAACCAGAGACACAAGTACGAATCAGAGAAACTGAGAGGAGGTGGAGCTCGAGCGTAGGACAATTGTTTAACACAAAATGGCTTCTGCTATTCCCCATGAGCCTGTTATCACACCTCTGTTGACACACGCACAGATTTAACAAAGCTGAAATGAGACAAACAGCCAGACCAGGAAATGAGAGTGAAAAAACAAACAAACAAGGAGGCGGCGTGTCTGGAGTGTGAAGGATTGGTGACAAGAGACAGAGAGGCCACTTCATACGCCGATCAATTAATCTATAAATCTAAATCAATGGCCGACACTTCTTCCCCATCTGACTCCCCAGTCGCCAAAACTAACCTCAAGTGTTAAAGAGACAGAGGGAAGGAGAGACAGATACCACGCACAGGAACACTGGCACAGTTCAAAAATCAAGAAATCTTTAATAGCAACCAAATACGAAAGAAATATAGAAAGACATGACAAAATGTTGACAACAACTCTAATTTCAGTTTGTTTTTGTTTTTTGTTTTTTTCAAAAGAACAAAAAAATAATTTGAAATAAAAAAAGAAGTACAAAAAAAAACAACAGTTACATATAGCAGTCAATAATAAAAAGCACATTTTGGGTACGACGTGTTTTGTTGTGTGTACAATTCATTTGTATAGAAGCACAGTTTGCCAGTTTTTGGCAGCAATCACAGCGCAGCAGTCAAGAATAAAGCACTCAGAAAACATAAATTATAAAGCACTGCAAAATAACAGAAGAGAGGGGAAACTGTAATAGGAGAAAATAAATCCTTCATGCTTGCCGTCACTGAGAAATACACAAACGTGACACCATAAATTAGTAATATCTTTTTCTCTGCTACATATTTATATATTTATACTATGTACACAGGGAAGTTCTCTTTTTTTTTTATTCCTTCTTTTATGCAAGTGAGATGTTAAGGCTTTGATTAGTCATCAGATGTTTGGAGCCAAAGAAAAGCAACAGTATGTACCGGGTGTTTTGACAAACTAACCTTGTGCTAGACCCGGGCCAAGATCGTGGATTTCTCTAAAAGCATTTTGTCTGACATGCCTTACTTGGGTGCTGAGGTGGGTAGCATCAGTGTGTGTGTTTGTGGAGGCGGTCGCGGAGGTGGCTGAAGTGAGAGAAGTCGAAAACAACATTTTGGAGGCGAGTAGGAAGTTGCAACTCTAAGAGCATTCAAAGGAATCCGGGAGGTGGAGCGGGTCAGCACAGTGGCATTTTTATGAAAGCTATATTCCCGTGTGGAACAAAAGTGGAACGGACAAACGGTCTCCTAAAAAGCCCGTTTCTCCAACACTGGGTGAAAGGTGTGTGTCCCTGAATGTGTAGCTGTCTCTGGTCTACATGGTCGCTCATTCGACCATTTGAACAATAGAAAGCAGTGGCGCAGGGGACACATCATGCTGCGGCTCTCTCAGTAACAGGACACAGTATATGTCCTGACAGAGCCACTGAGCAAGAATAGGAGAAAGAAGTGTTTTCATTTGCGTGTGTGTGTGTGTGTGTGTGTGTGTGTGTGTGTGTGTGTGTGTGTGTGTGTGTGTGTGTAGCTATGCGAGCGCTTTCGAGTGGGCTTTTGTCAGGCGATGGCAGAGTTGTCAGGTATGAGGTGTCTTCTGCACAGTTTGGCTGTGGGAGTGAGCGTAATGAGAGTGACTGAAGGGTGTTTGTGTGTGGGCGAATGTTTCTCTGCATTCTGCGTTATGTATATGTACAGTATGTGTGCGAGAGTGTCTTCGAAATGCACAATAATATCTTCAGTTTGCCAGTTTTCCATGGTGACATAAAAAAAGGGTGGCCACTCAGGTTATAGCCCCGATGGCTGTGCGAGATCACGGCTACACAAACACACACACACGCACACACACACACGCACTAATAAATACACACAGGCAGCGCTGAGTCAACACACACCATCGCCTGTGTGGTTTCGGTCTAGCTGATAAATTATAACTATTGTGGCTATTTCTGCATTGTGCAGGAGTTTGGCAGAGGAGAGGGAGAAGCCAATTGTGCAAAAGAAAACGCAGTGTGCTTATTATGTGGAAATGTAGGCAATGCTAACTTTTTTAAATTATACAATTATATAATTTTCGCCCCCACCCCCGTAGAAATAGATTCTTAGGCTTTAGGCTCAGTATGTTTTAACACCTAACCCACCAAGGTATTCATTAGATTATAAATTACATTCTGAATGCCCTCTGAGACTTTTGAACTTTAGGCTTCGCCGACCCAGACGCCTTCTTTACTTTTCTTTTCGATACTGGCAACACTGGCTCCATCGATCTGATATTTACATCGTCATAAATATCCACATTTTCACAAGAAAAATAAAGATGCTTACATTTATAATACACAAGATACCTCACACCAAAATGTACATACAACAGTTTTGTCCCGTATCGCTATTTTGACCCCAAAACCCAGTATTACGCTCTTATTTCTCTTTGTAGCGGTGACACATGTGCAAAAATAAGTAATACATTTATTTTTATTTTGAGTGGTTGTGACAAATCAGCTGGGTTCAGTACATTTACTGTACCCCGGGTTGACAGGTGCTGCATTTATATATAAGCTGAGGCCATTAGACGATAATCCTATTGAACACACTGGCTTACAATATGCTTGATGGTATTCAAATACTAAAAGCAGTTGCTCTGTTTCCATCATCTGCCTCCTGTTTCTCTCTCCTGTTCCCTTTCAGCCTCTCTGAAGGTCACCTGCCACCACAATGGCAATCTAGGTGTCGCCCTAAACAGATACTTGTACTGTTTGCAAGTGTTTCTCACCTCTATAGCTCAAGGTTTAAAACAGCTATGATCGGGAATACAGGCAAGAAAAGTCATCGCTGCTCACGGCAATGGGGCAATGCATTTGACCTCATGACCTGCAGCGAGCTGCAACCCAGAGCTTTTGCCGGGCCTGACAAGAGGGCGGTACAGTCATCGAGAGCTGCACTCACCAGAGGGTCAAGGGGGGAGTTGATTAGAAAGGTCAGGAAAAGCACGATTAGAGGAGCTACAGTAAGATTGTCCATCAGTCATCCAGTGGCTACATAGATACAGTGGCACATGCTATTGTAAACACGCTGAGCCTCAAAGCCAGCAGCGTGCATTAGCCGCGGAGTAACGTTTGCCTGAGCTGGACCTCCGGTGGCTCGTTAGAAGGATAAATTAACAGTTAGGAAACAATCAGCCCTGAAGCTGCATCGTAAAGGGCCTTTTCACCGCTTGTTGCCCGTTAGTCAATATGACTCCCAAAGCTTCGCTGTGGACGCAACCTTTTATGTGTCCCGATCAATTCACTACATTTAACAGCATCCCTAATGGAAAGTAATATTACACGATCTTATTGAAAATCTATCTACTTTAACGCAATCATACTTTAGGGGGGGGCGGGGGGTTACGTTACATCCGGCCATTTACTAAAGTGTGAGACGAGGCTGTCGCGCCCGTGCAGTGGAGTGAACATGGCCAGTCCAGGTGGATTAGTCAGTCCTGGGGTGTCAGGGCAGGAATAGAGTAAGTGGGGCGTGTGACACATCAAGAGCAGTAAAATACTCCGCTGCTCTGTGGCCCTGACCTCGACACTACTGGATAAATCATAAACTTCCCATAAACACTGGGAGAGAGGGGTGAAGAGAGAGGAAGGAGAGAGACGGAGGAATGATGGAGAGATAGAGGTGGGGGGGGGGGGGGGAATCGTCACGTCATAAACGATAAGTGGTGGCAATCTGTTGGTCCCGGCTAAGCGAGTGACTTCACGGCTCATTACCAATCAAGCTCCTCCTGTCAGGAGCGCTCTGAAGAGACGAGGATGAGGAGGAAGAGAAGAGACGTGCTTCTCTCTACTTCTCCTGCATCCCATCTCCGTCCCACGACCCTGTCGGATCGGCTACACCTCATTCCCTCATCTCTTGTTTACCGTCTCTTACCACCAGGCACAGTGCAAAGGTTTGCATGTGAATACCTTGTTAAGAACTTAGCTCAAACTCTCTGCAAACTTCCTTTGTTGAATTCAGCAGCTCTTGTGTTTGTGCAGCACACAAGGACCTAATGTTCCTTTTACATTTCGTAAATTCAAGCGCGTCTACCGTCTCTGATCGTTGGCAGAGCGGAAATGAAAGCTAGCCGGTAGACTCTAGCAAATACTTTGTTCTCTTCCTTAAAAATCGCCTGATTGCTACTGTATGTACACTTTAAAATATGTTCCTCCCAACCCATCACTAGCTACTAACTAGCCACCAGCTGTCACAGCACCACGCATCACCGAAACAAAAGGTTAACCGCAGGAGGACTGAGAGAAGCAGGCATGTGTGGAGAACTGCTTGACAACCGCTTCCATTTCTACAGTTTTGGTGAAGATCAGAGTGAATATGCGAGTGAGTTGCATCTTCTATAGCCAAGCGTGTATCATGATGCCATTATCATACTCCCACACTACATAGTTTTTCTCTTTTAGTCTGTCTGTCAAGGTCCCAGTGATAGCGATAGCATGAGCAGAAGCCGTGGGAGACGGGTTGTTTCTCGTCTTTGTTTGATTTTCAGTTCTTGGGGACCAGGTAATAGCAAACGCATCTCTCTGCATATCCTTCCACACCCTCCTGTTCGCTCAGTTCATTCTGGGGCTGCACTGTGATTAATAATAGGCTATGTTGAAGATCAATTTTCAAAAATAAAAGTGGTATCATTTTCTCTTCTCCATCAAGACAGAGGCGAGACCCTGGAGCCACGAAGTCCTCGGGAGGAATCCTCCACCCCTCCTTTATTCTTCTCCTCCTCCTTTTCTCTCCTCCTCCTCCTCTATACGTAGACAGCAGTCCGTGAGATGACAGAGCCGTCCCGCTGGGACTCCATGTCATCATCGAGATAATCTCCAATTATATCATTCTGGTCATGCGGTGGGCGAAGCTGAAGGATGGGGGCCCCTCCGGTGTAATGGTCATACCTCTCCTCCTCCTCCAGCTCATCAAACTTCCTCCTTTCCGCGTCATCCAACTCATTGCTCAGCAGGATATCTTGGGCGGTGGGTGTAGTGGCAACGACTTCAGGCCGGCCCCCGATGGTGAGCGGCTGATGGTGGTTGTTTTTCTCTCCGAGGCCCTGAGTGGACGAGCTCTCGTTGTAAACGTACATGGGGCCGTTGTTGTTTCCGCCTCCGACGCCGCTGCCTGTGCCTCCACCCGTGCCGTTCTTGCTGGCCTTCTTGCCGACTCCAAAAATGCGCGTCTTCATGTCACTGCCTCCATTGGCGCGGTAACCCTGCTGTTGCCTGCGGCTACGGGTGACAAGCACGGCGATGAGAGCGGAGACCAAAAGGAGGGCCAGCAGGGAGCCAATCACAGCTCCCGCCACCACGCCGGCATTGGATGGGTTCACTGAGGGCTCTGCAGGAGGGAGGACAGGCAGGGAGGGAGAGAAAGGAAGAAAAGAATATGGTTGAGAAAAGTGGAAAAAAAAGAGAACAGAGTGAGGGCAAGAGGGGAAAGAGAGACAGCATCAAAAGCAGAAGGAAGAAAGGGTAATGTCAAGGAATAACGAGAAAGGTAGATGTTGGATGATGTCAGTGGTGCTGGTCTGAACTGTATTCAGTGAAGTGTGTAAGAGTGCTGAGGTGTCAGTACAGTCAAAAGTGTGTGTGCGTGTGTGTGCTGAGCCTCTTCCTACACTGACATTTCCTCCTCTCCCTCAGAGCTGCTCCTGTCCCCATTCCCACAGCCACGTCACAACGGCGTCGCAGCCACGTTTCCCCGTGTGTTGCCCTTCAACGAGCAGGGTCTTTCCAAGGCTCACCACAAATCACAAGGCAGGGGGGGGAGGGGGGGTTAGGGTTAGGGTGCAAGCCACATACACACACACACACACACAGGGGGGGGCAGGGGCAGAACAGGTGGAGGCCATGCAGCGGAGGAGGATAATGATGGATGGAGGAGTGGAGGTTGGATATTAGATGAAGAGGAGGAGGAAGAGGAGTGAGTGACAAAGTGACACAGCGGAATGACAACTCTTCCTGGAAGCCACGAGCACAGAGCAGAGGGACAGTTTGCCACCCCTCTCCCCCCCCAAAAAAAGAAAAGCACCGCCTTGAGTGCATGTCGGTCCTTGACGTGTCCGTTTTTATTCCAGCACTTTTGTTTTAGTCACGACTGCCATGTTTCACACACATGAAAAGAAGCCATTTTAAATAAACAGAACGCTCTCTTAGAGTGCAGACGGGCTAAGGAGGGTAGAAATAAAAGTAGGGCTCCACCATCCAACACACTGTATTTGTGTTTGTGTATCAAAACACCAGGGAGTGGTAGTGGTGTCTAAATAAAGGGCTGTGTGAAGACGTCCCATATGACTTGTCAGCCATGTAGAGCTCCTTCTCTGCACTCACTCCCCGCTCCCTCGGCATCCCTCTGCACTGATATTAGTACAACTTTCAAAGCAGCAAAAAGATACAAACTGCTTTTGCAGAAAAGGAAAACACCAGCTACTATTAGGCTGAATGTTTGTGATTTACTGAGGCAATAACACACCTAAGCAATGGAGACACCCAAGAAAAGAAAACGACTCAAGTAAGAATCGAGATTCCCGTCGTATTCATATCTATTTAAATATATGAAACTCTGTTTATTGAAAAATACCACAAAATACCAGTTTCACAGTGTTATTTTGTGAACAATTTATTTTTAAAATTGGCACGTTTCTGAAGAATAAAAAAGGCAGCTAGCCTAAATCTACCAATTGTATTCATGCAACAGGCAGAATTTGTATTTATTTAACCGTAAACTTATTCTTGAGCATTAAAATGTACTAAAAACTTTTATAAAAATTGTTTATTTGTGCAAGTTGAGCAACAACTTTGCAATGTTTACATCATTGCAGTGTGTTGATATACATGATTTGCCTCGATGCCTTTGTTAGCGCGCAGCAGACTGGAGCAGATATTTAAATGAACCCCCCCCCCCCCCCCCCCCACACCTCTAAATACCACTAATACCAAAACAATACTGTTCTTGATTCCTTACATCGAGGAATATAAACATGCTTTTCTAGAAGAACCTCTTTTTCCATTTATACAAATGCATTAGTTACGTTTGCAGCCGTAAAAAAAAAAAGTGTGAAATCAGGAAGATTATGATTTTAATCTGATCACAATTAGGAAACTCACTGTCAGCTTTTAGTACTTGGTGCCATGGACACATTTCAGTCCGTCAGTCATCTTGATACCGGGCCTAGTTAAGACACTTCTGGTGAATAAAGCTCAGAAAGCCCCGACGGCGTTACTGCTTTGCACAGACTTTTCAAGGCCATGAGTTCAGGGCTCTAAGTGCTTTCTGGGAGTATGACAACTCCCTGCAGACCCTGTGACCGTTTCCCCCATGTGGTCCTCCTCTATAGCTCAGTGGGCAGGGTGTATGGCACCAACACTGGTGGAACGTAAGGGTTAGCTCCAACCACTTTGAAAAGAAATGTTCTCCAAATGACATTGTTAACCTGTATAGCACTTTAGTTTGATGGACACAACGTAGACTTTATGCAAACTGTTGTTTTTGCAACAATGCGCCTGTGTTTTAGTAGGAGGGAATATTGATGCCTGAATGTACATCATCCACACTTTTAAAGAGCTGATTTATTCTGTATTTAATGTACTTCTTTATTCCATTTGCCTGAAGAAGACACGTTGTTGTAGAAACATCATCTCATGGAATAAGGTCCTTTCATCATCCATCATGTTCCTTCGGGTTTCCACGCACGAGCTAGGAAACAATAACATTTTAATTCTAGTCCCCGGTTCAAAGTGATCAAGAACACTTGGCTAAGATGAACTTCCTGTCGGTCGCCATGGCTTTCCATTCCACTCTCTGCACGTTCACCCGCCGCTGCAGAGGATTAACCAGTACACTGTTCAAATCCCTGCCTAAAATGTGAAAGCAGCGAATCAGCCCGATTCTTATTGTCATTCCCATTTCAAATCCATCAGAAGCCAGCCCCTCTTGTTAAGCGTACAGAGCGCTGACAGAATTACTCTTGTAACTCCGCTTCTTGTCAAGAAAGAAAATGGTAGTCTACTGCCGTCTACACCTGCGCTCAGCTCTTCTCCTCCACTAGCCCTTCCTCCGTCTCTGCCTCCACTTCACCAGCCGTCTCCTGCAAACACGCTTTCCGTCGTCTCTTAATCCATTTTCCCTGCCATCTCTCCAATTTGCGTTTGTATTTCTGTCACACGTTACTTTTCTCCTCTGCGCTTCACTTTCAACATGCGCCTAGGGAAGAAATGTATAATTTAATGTGAGTATATTTTCTCTTCCTTTTTTCAATTTCTCCCACCAGCCTCCTCGAGCACACAGTCCGTCTCCCCTCCTGGAGCAGTGCTAAACATTCCTGTTCACACACACGACAGTGAGAGCGAGCCCTCGGTGTCCACTTCTAACAGGAACACAAGAAGTGCATTATCACCTCGGGCTCTGTGGAGCTCCGGCACATGCAACGTGGCAACAATCTCTGTGCACACTTGGGGCCGGATGCTGCCACACATTGCAGTCACATCAAAGGGAATTGCAGTGAAATTTTAAATGCAAATTCTCCCTAAATTCCTCTCATCCTATTATTTTTAATGCGTCGCTCAAGCCAGTTCTTAAGTGTCTCTCTCAAAGTCTGTGCTGGTAATTCCTTTTGTGGGTGATAATTCATGTTTTATTCCACCCTTAATCTGGACACAACACTTCAAAGATTCAAGAGATGGATGTAAAAAGGAGCTACCCCGGGCTCCCAGTACAGGCCCACTACAGACGCAGACGCATCCCAGCAAAGCACCAGTGGAATATATTTCAGTGGGTGAGGAGAGGACATCTTATAAACACATGCTGTTGGATGAGCCAGCAGAATACAACTGCAATATGCATGCTGTGTGGATAACAAGGGGAGAAATTATTTTTCAAAAACGAAACATGCAGAACTACAGTGCCCCACCCTCCCCTGCCCACACACACACACACACACACACACACACCATACACACACACACCATACTGTGGAAGCCAAAACACAGCATGCTTCTTATGAAGTCACGTCCAGCAAGACCGTAAACTCCAAGTGACCGCAAGTAATGAGAGAGATGGAGCGGAAGTAACGTCTACTGCAGCCTCCTAAAAACACGCATGGTCACATACACACACACACACACACACACACACACACACACACACACACACACACACACACACACACACACACACACACACACACACACTATCTTGGTCATCAGTGGTCTTAAGCTGGGCTGGACCTAGAGCATAGCTTAGTACTATTCTCTGTCAGCATGCTAACTTATTGAACAGAGCTGTGTGTGTGTGTGTGTGTGTGTGTGTGTGTTAATGAGGGGTGGGCAGGGGGCCAGTAGCAGGCTGGAGGGAGACTTGGCTCCATCAGACCTGTTCTCTAGCTGTTTTCGCATGGCCGGAGACACACACTGACACACACGGACAGGCACACACACACACACACACACACACACACACACACACCCAAACCCAGTGGAGGAAAATGTCCAAGCCCCATGCTCTTAAGCTGCCTTCTCAGATGAGTCTGAAAGGGGGAAAGAATGCACCGAATTGAGATGAAATCAGTTTTCTGTTGAACTTAAGAGCCCCTCAGACCATGTAGAGGGGGGGGGAGGGGGTTGAATTGGGGACATTTAACTTTTTGGAGGTTCAGCTGAGGCACCCCTGTAAGAAATGATGGTTGGTGGGGGGGGGGGGGGGGGGGGAATAGCAAGAGGGAAGATGGAGGAAATCTGGGTTAGCCACACAAGAACCCCCGCAAGAGGAGACTGGAATGGAGGGATGGATGGAGGGATGGAGTCTACTAAGCTGTGATTAAAGAAGAGCTACTGGTATTTAAGAGTTAAGCTTAAAGAGAGGGAGATAGCACGGGCACGAACAGGAAAGAGAGGGAGAGGATGCTGGGGGCAGGAGTCTCTTCTGAGCAGGGAGATCAGCGCCAGACTTGAAGAGGCTGAAAGACAACCTGAGAGAGATAAGGAGGATGAGGAGGGACCATATGCTAACTGAGGATGAGAGATGCAATGAAAAGAGCAAACTGCAGCGAAAGAGATGGCGAGGAAGCGATAAATCGAAAAGAAATAGGAGGAGAGAGCGCGGTATGATGCTTTGGCTTGTGTGAGTAAGCAGCAGGATCGAAGATGAGAGGAGGAGAGGCAAGGAGAAGAGAGGACATCCATCCCTCACTCTGCCTCCGGGAGCACAGGACAAGACTGAGGGCAGAGGACACGGGCAAACACCCACACACAATATTATATGTATGTGTGTGTGTCATGCAGCTGTGGGGTAGAGAGGAGTGGGGGACCTGCTATGTAGCAGGTGCTGGCCATTTCACGCCTGTCGGCCCCTCTTAGCCCTGTTTGTCTACACACATTCACATTAGCCGCCACAGGTCTGCATCACACTCCCATCTGGAGTCATTCCACTCGCTCCGTTTCGACCATCATCCACGCTTTCATTGCACTACAACAAATACAAACTCAATCTCTTTCTGAATACGTCTCGCCATCTCTCCGACTTTGACAAACCCTCCTTCACTCTGACACTAGCTGGGTGCCGCAGTCACCTCTTGACTGCCAGCTCATCCTCCTCCGCCAGTGAGTAAGAGAGGAGTGGGAAGGAGGGAGTAGGTAGGAGGCCGCGTGAGAGCAAGAGGAGATGGAGGAGGGAGATGATAGGACAAGGAAACTGTAGGAAGTTCAACACTGGAAGAGACCAGAGAAACCAGAGAGAAAATGAAAGGGAGAGGATGAGAAGAAGAGGAGAAGGTTGGATGAAGAACGGGAGTGGAAATGTAGGATAAAAAGAAAGAGCGAGAAGAGAGCGGATGGTGGAATAAGGAGAGAAGCAGCCAGGAGCTGAAGCAGCAAAGGGTGACTGATCCGCTCTGAGAGGCTTGGAGACAGACAGACACACACGCTATGCTGAGAGATAGTGGAGGCCAATAGCGGTGGAGATGGGATGCAGTGGCACAAGATTCCCATGGGAGTTTTAAATGCCGTCAGCATCCGCTCTCTCTCCCCGTCTATCCCTAATGCCTCGCTCTCTTAGTGTGAGGATTGCTTGGCACGGATTTATCCTGGTGCACGTTCTCTGGCTTTTTAGTCTAAAAGTAGCAGCCTCCATCTTCCTCCCTCTGCTCCCTGGATCGTTGTATCTTCCCCGCTTGTTGCTTGTAATACACAGCAGGAAATGGCGACATCCTTTGTGCTACAGAAGCCAGTTACGCTACTGTGCAGCAGTACAGAATGGCCCCAGAGGAGTGGTGACGCATGCTGTGGCACCATAATGAGCCAAGGGACTTGTAGAAAGATGGGGGGGGGGGGGGGTTAGAGAAAGACTGAAGGGAAAAATAAGGAGAGACTGAGCGAAAGGACAAGGAAAAGAAAGGAGCGAAAATGAGGGCATGAAGTAGCGCTGGGTGGCTCCAAAACTCAAGGCACCAGAGAAATGCACTTTTCCCCATTACGGGCACGGTTTACCCCCCATGTCAGCAGAAAATAACTTCCGGTTAAGTGCAGGCACAAGAGTGGAAGGGGATGTATTTTGTATGAGGTGAAATGCGGGAGTGAACCTTGTTGAGGGGTGCTGCTAAAACTATTGAGGAGCTGAGGGGGGTGGAGGTATCGACTGTTTTTCAACATAACTGGCCCCGTTCTGGATGGTTTAACTCAAGAGACCTGAGGTGGTACAACAAGCTTCACGGCACACCTGAATACACACATAACGTATCACAAATATGAATCAGCAAACACACACACACGCAGACAGAGAGTATCAGCGCACGTCTCCGCTAGACCCAAGGCAACACGGAAATACAGATTTATTTCAAAGGCAACAGTGTCACCTGAGTTACATTCATCACTTTTAGTGATTACAGTCTTATCTTGAAGTCAGTGGATCTGAATGCACGCTGCTCATTTGCTTTGCTTTCGTCTCTCCTTTCATTAGTGATGGCCATGAGCACTGCTGAGAAGCTCCTCTGTTGCCTTTGTGATCATGACTTCAGGGGGCGAACGGCTCCCTCATTTTAGAAAACGAGAGGAAAAGTGAAAATATCATCTCGTCTGTGCAACACTCCCCATGTGAACTACCAAGAAAAGCCTTGTGAAGAACAGCTCTGTAAATGCCATGTGATGTACAAAGCCGACAGACAGACCTTGGGTACCACTGAGGCATAGAAACCTCGATAATTCATAATGAAAAGAGACGTAGAAAAGTGACATGCATTCTTAAAAGGGCACAGAGAAAGAGAGAAAGGCGAAGTTGAGGGAGGAAACAAAAGCACGAAAATACATGCATGTAGAGAACAGTCACGCACACACACACACACACACGCAGACAGAGCAGCTGGATCCTCTAGCCCTACACTACACACCCAAGACTCAGCATAAAGGATGTGTGTGTGTTCATGTGACGTGCGAGGCAGGTGTGTGTCCGTGGCAGAAACACGAGAGCAGAGCACACCAGGAAACGTGTAGCATGTGTGATAAAAGTGCACCGATGATATAAATGTTTTTATATACAAGCTAGGGGAGGGTTCGGGTGATGACCGAGAGTCAGCCACAAATGTGTTTTTCATTTCACTTCTGAAATGTTCTGCTTTACTGACGCGTTTACTGTGTGTGAAGACATTAATGCAATTTGTGCAAATAACAAGTAATTCTTGTAATTCTAATGCAAAAAGAACACTTTTATGTTGTTACATGTTGTACTCCAAGCAGGTTAAAGTATGTGTGTGTTTGTTTGTGTCCTTGAACTCACCTCTGACCATGACGGTGACCTGGTCCTTGCCGACTCCGATGCGGTTCTTTACCTCGCAGACGAAAGTGGTGTTGACAGAATCGTCCACCTTCAGCACCTTCAGCACGTTGTCTGTGATCTGCACCGTGTCTGGCATCTCTCCCGACATCCTGCAGGGACATGAGCATATTGGCATGAGAGAGAAGAAAAAAGGTAAGAGGCCAAAGAGAGAGAGAGAAGAATAGGATTGTGGTTTGTTTGACTTTGGGCACAATGAAAGCATCGAGACCGATGTACATTCACAGAAATGTGCTGTATTGTGCACGGTCATCAATTTCCACTAATCTTGATCGGCAATGCAAAACCAATCAGTTTCCCCTTCCTCAAAAGGAAATCCATTATCACACAGTGGAGGAAGATACGATGGGGACATGAGGAAAATCAAATCTGCTGGATCCAAGCCCAAAAACTCATCTCTCCCATTTTTAAGTACCAGACATTCCTCTTTTTCTTTTTTCTAACTTTGTCACAGTTACGTTCATCGCTGATAATACCGACAAAGGGGAAAGAGGTAGTCATATTGTGCTTCTCATTATGCGAGGGTTAAATCTCTAGCCACAGAGTCCATTATGAGAAATGATACGGCTATCTCCATAATCAGAGCAAAGGGCTGTAGTGGCAATAATAAGAAGCCATGTGGACCTGAGAATGGAGGGGAAGGACGGGGGAAGAGAGGAAACGAGAAATAAATAAGAATAAAGAGAAAGCAAATGATGGATGTGCGGATACTCACGTCTTCCACTGGATAGTCGTTGGAGTGGGGTTTCCAGAAGCCTGGCAGGTGAGCGCCACATTTGTACGACCCACGTACCAATTATTGTCATAACCTACTATTGTCACCTGAGGGGCGTCTGGGGGAAGAGACAGGTGAGCGGCAGAAGGGAGGAGAAGAAATATCTAAATTAATCACTCCAAGGCTTCAAAGGAGCATGAACAGCATAGGAATTCATGGAATGATAAGTGCTGGGTTGTGTGCGACTGTGTGCGACTGTGTGAGGCTGTGTGAGGCTGTGTGAGGCTGTGTGAGGCTGTGTGAGGCTGTGTGCGGCTGTGTGAGGCTGTGTGAGGCTGTGTGAGGCTGTGTGAGGCTGTGTGAGGCTGTGTGAGGCTGTGTGAGGCTGTGTGATTGTGTGTAATTGTGGGTGGCTGTGTGCGGCTGTGTGAAGCTGTGTGAGGCTATGTGAGGCTGTGTGAGGCTGTGCGGCTGTGTGCGGCTGTGTGAGGCTGTGTGAGGCTGTGTGAGGCTGTGTGAGGCTGTGTGATTGTGTGTAATTGTGGGTGGCTGTGTGCGGCTGTGTGAAGCTGTGTGAGGCTGTGTGAGGCTGTGTGAGGCTGTGCGGCTGTGTGCGGCTGTGTGCGGCTGTGTGATTGTGTGCGGCTGTGTGTGGCTGTGTGTGGCTGTGTGAGGCTGTGTGAGGCTGTGTGCGGCTGTGTGCGGCTGTGTGCGGCTGTGTGCGGCTGTGTGCGGCTGTGTGCGGCTGTGTGCGGCTGTGTGCGGCTGTGTGCGGCTGTGTGCGGCTGTGTGCGGCTGTGTGCGGCTGTGTGAGGCTGTGTGAGGCTGTGTGCGGCTGTGTGAGGCTGTGTGATTGTGTGTAATTGTGGGTGGCTGTGTGCGGCTGTGTGCGGCTGTGTGCAGCTGTGTGCGGCTGTGTGAGGCTGTGTGAGGCTGTGTGAGGCTGTGTGATTGTGTGTAATTGTGGGTGGCTGTGTGCGGCTGTGTGAGGCTGTGTGAGGCTGTGTGATGGCTGTGTGATTGTGTGTAATTGTGGGTGGCTGTGTGCGGCTGTGTGAGGCTGTGTGAGGCTGTGTGAGGCTGTGTGAGGCTGTGTGATTGTGTGTAATTGTGGGTGGCTGTGTGCGGCTGTGTGAGGCTGTGTGAGGCTGTGTGATTGTGTGCGGCAGTGTGAGGCTGTGTGCGGCTGTGTGAGGCTGTGTGAGGCTGTGTGAGGCTGTGTGAGGCTGTGTGAGGCTGTGTGCGGCTGTGTGCGGCTGTGTGCGGCTGTGTGCGGCGTCTTACATTGAACTGCCAGCTTCAAATGGAAGCTCTCTGGTTTGACCTGCGTCCTGTGGGCCACCACGCAGCTGAGGTCCTTCCCGTTGTCTGCTGGTGTGGGAACCATGCGATACTCGCTGATCATGGTCTCGGTGTTGTCGGTACCCAACTTAGCCACCGTTGTCGCGTTGCCATTAGCTGTGGTCACCCAGGAGATCTTGGCAGCGGGGCGGCCATCCACAGACTCGCAGCGTGCCACGACGACCGGCTTATTGCCTGCTACCGCTGCTACGATGGAGGCCGAGTTCTGAGGCTTAGCTGATGGATGGATTGTTGCAAGGGAGGAGGGTGGAGAGAGGCAGAGTGGCAGAGAGAAGATTAAAGGATGTAGAAATAGATAAAAATGGAAATAAGACAGCTGAGGGAAAAGATAATGTGCACCATTATTGATAAACAATTTGAGTCACCAGTATGGCAAAACCAAAACCAAAAGCTCAATCTCCAAACATCTCCCCCTCCCTTCCCTCTCTCTCTCATCTGTCCATTTCCTCTCCAGAGCCTACATTGATAAACACTTAAGAGCACTAGAGCAGCACACCCAAACCCTAAATCTTCTTTCACTCGCCCTCTGTTTCTTTAATCCATTCCCTCTCTATCCCCACCACCCGCCATTGATAAACAATTTCTCTGACTGGTCCAGCGCATTTCCATACACAAATTCTCAATCACAACATGATCTCTGTCATCCGCCACCCCCTGCTCATACCTCTTCAATCCCCCTCTATGATACGAGTGTGGGGATCAGAGGAGAGCAGGCATGACAAGCAGCCAGATCAATATGGAGCCTTAGGGAAGGCAGGGAGGCATGATGCGTTGGAGAGAGAGATGAGAGCAGAGCAAAGGCACTGGTGCCGGGCCAAGGTTAGACCAATGGTTCCATTGCATTAACAAGAACACAATTGATCTGACAATACCACTTATAATAGCAATTAAGCCTAACTGGACATGCTTTTAACCTGCATGCTACCTTTGGGTGGAGAGAGAGAGCTAGAAGACTGACAGA
This sequence comes from Cottoperca gobio, assembly GCF_900634415.1. Taxonomy (NCBI): domain Eukaryota; kingdom Metazoa; phylum Chordata; class Actinopteri; order Perciformes; family Bovichtidae; genus Cottoperca; species Cottoperca gobio. Next base: position 3,234,399 of record NC_041370.1, on the reverse strand, counting down.
GCTGAGAGTACTTTGCATTTATACATGTAGAAAGCAAGGTTAATATGCATACACGCACTACATGTGTGATGGTGACAGATTTAAGGAACTGTTTGATTTCTTTGCACCCAACACAGAGCCAACATGCTCTTAATGTCATATTAGAAATGTTAAAGGGAGAATCTAAAGTGTATAATTCTTACAGTTCTACCATCTTTATATTCTTGGACTTTATCGTGTCCTATTATTTGTCACCCATCTGCACATACACACGTAAATGATGCGACTTACCCAGCATGACGAGGTACGTGATGCCTTGCTCGTTGCCACTGGGGTAGGTAGCGTACTCGCAGATGTACTTCCCCTCATCGGTCATCCCAACATTGCTTATCTCGATGGAGGGGCTGGCGAGGTTTGGGGGGCTGGGCGTGAAGCTGACTCGGCCCGTCACTGGTGATTGGGGGTAGCTGGGATCAAAGCTGGGGTGAAACACAGCAATGTTGATCCTCTCTCCTTCCTTCGGCTCGTAGATCCATGTGACCTGAGGGCAAGGAGGCACGGGGTCAGAGGTTAGGATGCGTACAGTGAAGAATCATTTTATAATGTTAAGAGACACAGGAGAGCATTTTCAGATATGTTTCTGTGAACTCCACGGGGCAGCGTACACAGCATCAGTACTCGCTCTCTGCTCAAACAGAGCTGTGGACTAAGAAGTGTTATCATTACCATATTCAATCGCTTAAAGCCAAAAATGAAGCTTAGTATTGTTTGTTTGGAGCAATAAAACATTAAGTCTAAATGTGATAAAAACCTATTACTAGCCTCGGGATCCTTTCTGTGGGCTGTGATCTGCTAGATTAAGGTTTAATGGGCTAGCTAAACAACGCACATGGACCTGTAGTATCATATTAGGGTTATTTTGATTGCAATGAATTGCTCTTATCCATCTGGTCGACTAAGTTTCACACACCTGCGGAATGAGGTTGACACAAATATCTTTCTTTTACAGGGAAATGGGCATATGTTTAGTCAAATATCACGCTGTGAATTCGCTTAATGGCCGATGTGCTCGCTTCAATTGTGACAGCAAACTGTAGACTCAAGGTATTTCAACGAATTGCGTGTTAAGTCAGCACAATGAGCTGCAGTTTTGGGATGAATCAAACATTTTTTATTCAATTTCATACCACAAACCCAGTTGAGAGCGAACACGAGTGTGGCTGTACAGAGAAATCAAATCCTAACAGACATAAATAATAATTGAATCGTGTGTGTGTGTGTGTGTGTGTGTGTGTGTGTGTGTGTGTGTGTGTGTCGGACCATTGTGAGCTGAATCCCAGTGGGGTCGGAGAAGGCACAACGCAGGTTGACCGTCTGGCCGAGATACGACAACACCTCTGGCTCCACCTTCACCCGCTGACCTGACGCTCCTGAGGGAGAGAAGCAGAAACATTAATGTCTTTCTTCCTTAACTAGGAGAGGAGACGAGGGAAGGCAGCAGTACAGTTCGTTAGTACAAACCCTCCTGATGATCGATGAGGACAGTGTGGAAGTGTCTGGTACAACAGAGGACAGCATTAGTGAACTCAGGCAAGTAGGCCAAGAGTCTGGTATCTCGGCATGTGCGTGTGGACAAAGTGGGCGAAGAAAAGAGAAAAGAAAAAAGCGTAATGTGTGCTGTAAAAAAAGGGGAAGCCAGTTCTCTTTTGCACATAGGTCATAAATCATCTGGATGCGTTATGCTTTTCTGTAGCCTGCCATTTGCTGCGCTGACACATTCCTGCGTTACAGCAAAGAGTCAAAACCAGTTTGCTTTTCTTAGTGTGTCAGTGGGTGTGTGAGAAACAGAAAGTGGAGCTTTAAAACGACAATGTGCCGTGTGTGTGTGTGCGTCTGTAATCCAGGTCTCTGTGAAAATGTAATTACTTGTATGAGTAAGCGTGCATTAGTGTATGTCAGCAAGATGGCACCTGTTTTAAGTAACAGTGGATTACCTGCGGATACACAACTTCAAAAACGTCTACGCGTGCATGTGTCCTTACAATGTGTTTACCAGCACGCTAAACACATACAAGAACATTCAAGAAACACAATTTCCCCTCCAGACAAACAATTACTTGCGGAACTGGTTCCACCAGTTTGTGCTGAGCCAAAGCTGTTGTGTTGAAACTAATATGATCTGCAGGGCCGATACAAACACCCACACATGAAACCCACAGGCTAGGAGATAAGGAAAAGGCCAGAGCTGTCTTTCTCTTTTGACGAGCAATAAACACCTCACCTTCTCTACTCTAGGGAGATCTGAGATATCAATACAGAGGAAGAGAAGAAGGACGAAGCAGCAAAAGACTGAGTGGGAAAGTGAAGGAAAACAAGCCTTTCCTAGAATAACACCAGCTCTCCCAGGACCAGCCCAATTTACAACCACAAAACAACCCCCTTGTAGCCACAGAGGAACCTCTGGACAACCACTAAGCAGCCCGTGGGAGCAGCAGAGAGCCTCATTGGGCTGGAAAGAGGAACATATTGCTTTTTTATTCTCCCTCAGACACATACACACGCATATCTGTGCAAGAACAAGCACAAAAGCTCATGACAGCTTTATTGCCGATCTCCTGGCATGTGATCTTTCAAATGTCCAGAGCATTTAGAGAAGATGAAGCTACAACCCTCCGTCAGTCAACGTTAACTAGTCACTAACTACAGATTAGCTTTGGGAACGGGAGCAAAAGAAAAGGTAATGAAGGGTTATTGAAACCCGTGATTAGTAGTCTTGTTTGGAGTGTATGGCCCAATGTCAAAGGTCATTACACAATGTGCTACTGCAGATAAGTTTCTCAGCCTCAAGTTTCACGTGCACATTAGCAAATTCACACACACACAAGCGCATGCACAGCGTCTGCGTCCACACATAATGTGGGGGCAGAGCCGAGCGGAGTCTGTTGTCTGTCGTTCTAAAGCAATAAGAGGAGAGCCAACCCAGGTCAGCTCCTGCCAGAGCTCAGATGAGAGACAGGCTGGCCTTATGAGACTCTATACCGCTCCAGGGAAATGAATATTACACACAAGACATACAAAGACGTGCACGTCTTCATCCTTCATGATCGTCCCTAAATCCCAGCCCTGAAGTCTCAGAGACTCTGTCATTAGAACGGCAGACGCAAAAGGAAAAGTCAGCGTGTGCATGCGTGTGCGTGTACGTGAACACAACAGCCTTTTGGAATTGCTGAGGCAAGGCGCCATTTGAAATTGTAATTGTCAGTATAAATATTGAGAGAGCATTGGTCATATTAAACTGAAGAAAGAGAGGCGGAGGGAGACAGGAACCAGGGGAATTAGAGAATAAAAGACGGTTCAAGGGTAAGACTGAGAAGAGGGGGGGGAGCGAGAGAAGCAGAGAGATGGAGGGAGAGAAAGAAGGTTGGAGGGGAGGAGAGGGATAACAGAAGCCTTGTGTCAACGCTGCTCTACTTTACAGTAGCTCTGCTGCCTGCAGGTGTCACAGGAATAACGCTACCAAACACACACGAGCAAACAAATTCATGCCCACGCAAACTGCCCTCTTCAGCATCCTCAAGTTGTCAGATGTCACCGTCCCAAGTACTGTCACCTATCATTATATCTTTAACACCCACATGATGTGCATGGACACACATATTATGCTCACATATTATCCTTCCTGACTCAGGAAGGAAGGAGAGAGGAAGTGTGCGAAAAGGACGGAAGGATGAAAGGAGGAGACCAGAGACAGCATGGGAATGCCAAAGTGATGGAGGATGAGAGTGGAGGGGGGGGGGTGGATGAGGGACTAGGAAAGTGGGGATGAAAGTGTGTGAAGAGAACGCAGTGCCAGGAATAGAGAATGAAAGAGGGAGTGCAAAGAGAAAGTGGTGAGAGAAGAGGAGAGAGGAGGAGGATCTCGGAGGGGAGACAGTGTGAGCTATAAACAAGGTTAATAGGAGACAGCTGAGGAACAAAAGAGAGAAATTTGGAAGAGAGAAATAAGAGAAATGAGAGAGGAAGTAGGTGAAACAGAGACCAAGAGAGAGACTAAAAATGGAGATGGAGGGGGCTGGTACAGGTGGAGAGAAACAGAGCGAGGAGAGGCAGATGAGGGGAGAAGCGACAGGAGGTGTAGCGTGGTGCGACGCAGGAGAGGCTCCACACCTGACCTTGTGAGAAGCACTGTGGCTCTGAATAGAGAATTGGAGGGGAACAAAACAGCAAAACAGACTGAATGAGCCAGAGGAAGCGAGAGGGGGGGAGAAAAATAAATGAATTAAATAAATAAAAATCCTAATTTTCTCTGCAGCCCAGTCGAGCCAGCCGTAGCTTATAAAACGAACATACGCTTATCAGCCTGTGTCCGCCTGCCTGGCTGGCTAACTCTGACGCCTAATGGCATTCATGTCCTCCGTCTGATCCCCGCTATAGTGGAGAAAAGCACCGCGTCAGGGGGACAGGGAGTGCAGGCCATCACCTAAAATATCTAATGGCCTTCAGAGCTCACTGACTCTCTGCCATTTCATCAAGCTAGTGGCTATGCACTGTCAGGTGGGCAAGAATGAAGCTTTCCCATTCTCCATGTTCTTGAAGATTGCTTCCCAGAAACACAGTGTGTGTGTGTGTGTGTGTGTGTGTGTGTGTGTGTGTGTGTGTGTGTGTGTGGGGAACAGCACAAGAGAGACAGAGAAAATGTGGGTGTGTTTTTTTTTTTTGGCCTTTCTAGCACATTCCTGTCTTAATAAGAGTTCTTGGCTTTCGTTATTCTTACAGTTCTGGGTGATTCTTTTCCGTTTCCATTATTTTCTTGTTATTGTTCCCCCCCCCCCCCCCTCCCTCCTCTCAACTCCTGAAGAATAATTGCTTTGATTCAGGCCGTATGGAGCGTCACTATCCTGGAATCTTCTTTGACTTTTCACCCACAAACATGAATCACACCTTTCAAACCTGAGGACTTGACCTGCTGAGTTTTAGACACTTGTGGTGCCATTTTGGACACACACACACACACACACACACACACACACACACACAACAAAGCACGTCTGCAGTATATAAATATAAATCATCTATGCAGTGTTGGTGGCTTAATTATTGCTCGAACTAAAATAATGTGAAACAGCTAATCACGAGTACACCACTTGCATTTACAGCTCCCATTCTCCGCGGGTCGATGCACAGGCATAAATTACCGTTGAGCTCGATGCTCAATAAATAAATGTCCATTAAAAAAAAAAAAAAAGAAAAAAGGGGAGGGGGGGAATGTTTAGATCGTGCGTTTACAAAAGTTTTTTTTACACCACTTATTTATGACAGCGCTCGAAACGGTTCAGTTGTGCAGATCACAAAATGCCTCACTCATAATAAATGCATGTTGAGTGTCGATGTGTTTTTATTCATTACGTATTTACCACTACATTTCACAGTAACCATAAGACACTGCGGGTTGAAGTCATCCTGTGACTTCCACTCAAACAAGAACCTGCGTGTTGAAAAAAAATGGTAAAAGGATGATCCATCAGATTATGTTACTTTTCCCCATTGTTCCATGCTCTAGGCTTTGTTCTCCATGCGACAGCGTGTGTGCGTGTTTGTGTGCCGGCCTTGGATACAAGTGGTTTCTAAATGAAAGTGCTGCCAAACACCAGCTTTGCGAGGCTCCCGATGTGCAATTTTGTTTTTGAGACATTGGCACAGAGACTCCGATTCAATTCCACGATTATTTCTGGAGTTGTATTTCTGTACGGTGGAGCTTGTAAGCATTGGGACGGTGACACATTCTGTTGTTTTGACTTAGTACTCCAGAAAATGGAGTTGAAATGAAACAATAACCGAGATTAAAAGTGCTGACTTTCGGCTTTAAGGGTGTTTGAGTGTTTACTTGCATGCTGTTCCCCTCCTGCCTGGGAATCAGTGCCCCTTTCTGCACATGGATTTTTGAACTGTGCTGCAGTACAATGACAGGGCAACAATCCCTGTAGTTCAACTAATGACGGATATTAACACTCTACAATTAAAACTGGATTCAAAATGTTATGAGAGGAAATGACTGACTTTTATTTTTCTGGTATGAAGAGCTAACAATAAAAATCCATCCATGGAGAGCAACAGCTTGTGACCGCTGCTCCTCCTCACTAAATCTTCAACACTATTGCCTTCATCACTTCAGATCCTTTAATATTGCAAGAATACAACTGATGCTCGTGTCATTTGGGAGCTGAAGGTTTGAACTCTGTTGGCTCCGACGCAGAGACGGTCACATGATCGTTTAGTTAAGAAGGCCTGCTGTAAATCTGGGCTTTCTGTGCGGTGTTGACATTATTGAGTCCACAGCAACACAGTGACACTGCTGTGACTGCATGTCACTTGCACACGGCTACTGGTTTGTACTAATAGGCGTTATCAGCTGGAGGCTGGAACTGCACCAACCTGAACCTGCTGTTGGCTGCTGCTGCTGCTGCTACCCGACACTGTTGCGGCGCCGGTTGCTCTGACCTTCACATGCAAATGTGGACGCACATACAGCCACACAAACCTACAATGAACGTGCATGCGTTGCGCATGCGCACACACACATTTAGATGTGGATACTTTGGTATGCAGGAAGCAGAGTGGGAATGCAGCTTAGCTTTGACAGGCGAGGCAGCTTGACAAGCCAAGAATAAAACTAGGAAATGAAGACTTGAGGTGCGTCTCAGCTCCTCATTGACCTTTCCACTGGGCTCTCTATAAGAGGCCAATCGATACCACATGAGAAAGCTACATTTAGAAGTAGCCACTGCTCATTATGGACTTCTCCGATGACATCCTGTTGTAATCCATTCATGCTGTAAATGTTACTAGTGAGAACAACCGGGGCGAAAAGACGCACACTTAAAGATCAAGGCCATCGTGTGAGATCTGAACTCAGCTTGGAAATGTAACAAAGACACACAGTTGTACAAGGGTTTGTGTTACAGAGAGGTTGCATTGCGGGAGACAGCAGGTATGAAAACCAACCCTTGTGATGCAACAGGAGCAAAGGAGAGAGAGCGAGGAAAGGTGCAAGAAGAAGGGAGTGCTACATTTCTACTTTGTTCACAGTGCCATGATGAAATATTTGATAACGGAGTCTGAACACAGTGGGGAAAGAGAAGGGGAATCAGACACACGGGAAGAAATGAGGAAGGGAGGCAGAAATGCATGAAATGTAACAGAAGGGGAGCGAAGGAGAAATAGGGGTTTAGAGGGAGGGACACACGGAGACATGAACAGGCTTCAAAGTGCCAAGGAGAAATGAACAGCTGGAGGAGAAATCTGCACAGGGAGGTGTGAGTGTTTGGTGACTGTGTGTGTATTGATGCATATTTCTATTTAGTTGCCTGTTTATAACCAACATGCCCTAGGACTTGAGCGAATATCATTTGGAAAAATAAGCATTTGCCAATTCAATTAAGTGCATCGTCTTAATGACAAAAGAGCCAGCCGGGAAGTTTAAAAACAACATCTACTCTCGAAACTGTGAACACTTCAGCTTTTAAATGCCAAAACCTTCTGCTTCCAAAGCCGGACCATGACCTCAGTCTTGCCGTGAGACTTTACATCTATACAGTATGCATGAGTTTGAGAGTAATAGGAAACTGATAAAGTAGAGGAACTCCCAGACATATCACTGCAGGGGCCCTGATATATAATTATATACACAATAGCCGATGCATCTGTGTGGACCTCTCTCGCTCTCTCATCCTCAGACCGGTCTGAAATAGGAATCCTGTTTGTTTGAATGCAATTGGGTAAAAGAAACCAGGAGCGATCCATCAACTATAGATGGTGGTTTCTTTAGTTTAACTGCAAAGTATCGCACCTCGCAACAGATGAACCTTACAACCAACAACACGCTAAATCTTTAAGTATCTGCCAAGCTAAGGGAAAACCATGCATAAGAGATAGAAGTGTGTGTGTGTGTGTGTGTGTGTGTGGTTGGACAAAACACATCTCCACACGTACAACTGCTGGGTAAGGTATAACCACATTTAGACAGGCAGTCAGAGAAACGCACACTATCGTACACACACACACGGTGGAGAGGCACTCTTCTCCACCGGGTGAATTATTCATCCTCGGCTAAGAACGAAAGCAGCGTGCTCTCCTCCTCCTCCTCTCATCTCTTCATTATTGATAAACACCAACATCTACACTGTACCTGACCCAGGAGAGAGCGAGCGAGAGGAGAGAGAGAGAGCGAGCGAGAGGAGCGAGAGGAGCGAGAGCGAATGAAAGAGATGGTCAAAGAGAAACGACTGCGACAAAGATCGACCGCAGGACGTGAAGGAATGCAGCAGCTGTACAAAGTAGGAGGTTCACAAAGCGAAGAACACAAAAAGGAAACTGACCAAGGCTATAAGATGTGAGTTCATGCCATTGCATATTTCCATCTGGCGCTGGGCCCGTTAAGGGTCAGTAAAGTCTTGCTTGTAACAGGCAGTTTACTGTGGAGAGTAAGGACACAGCTCTCCTGAGCCAAACAAAGAATTGCTGCTTCTATACTTGCTCCTGCTATCGCTCCAACACACTGAATAAGTGACTGAATAACTAACTGGCTGGATGGCTGACAGACACCCAGCTCCCCTGCGGCTCCTGGCTCTGCTTGGTCTGCCCGGGTCCTGCACATCATTCTACCTCCACAGCACTCTCCTTCTCCCAGGCATCGCTCTCTTCTTCTTTTCCTCCCCTCCGTGCCTTAGCGTTGTCCTGTCTTTTCATTTTGGAATAAATCCTTTTCATCCCTCTGGCTCATTCTGCTCTTCCTTGACTTCTTCTTTTTCACTCTGCTAGTTCTTTTCTGTCTCACTTCTTCATTCGAGCCCCGTGTGCCATCGCTCCTTATGGTAATTGTACTCGGCATGTTATTTTAGCCCTGCATGTAATTTTGGGGTTTTACTACCGGGTGACCGAAGTGACAGAAACGCAGTCCGTGTGCAAGCATAAAATGTAAATCTGAAGCTTTGGGGGAAAACATTTTTCAGACAGGTGTGTGGGGAAATATCTTGATCTATTCTCCATTATGTATTCTGAGGCCTTGCACCTCTCTATCAAGTCCAGCAGTAAGCTCGGCGAAAGAAATCCTTCTGACATCACTCTCTGAATGACTTTGGGTGTGTGTGTGTGTGTGTGTGTGTGTGTGTGTGTGTGTGTGTGTGTGTGTGTGTCCAGAGTCAGGCAGCATCTGACTCCAGGAAATAGCCATGAATTAAAGGATCAGGCTAAGTCAGAAGTGCACAGCTGGAGAAAAGTGCCAGGTACTTCTGCAATACGCCTGTGTCTACCTTTTCATCCATCATTTCCTGTATGTGCGTGTGTGTGTGTGTGTGTGTGTGGTGGCGTGTGTGTGTGTATGCGTCCATCCCTTGGTGTGTCAGTTGATAACATAATGTGATTATGCGTCCTTTTTTTTCGCCTCCCTAACAACACTTGGATGTGAGAGTCTGCCGAGGTGTCGGAGAGGATATTTCAAGCAGGGTGTGATCCTTTCCCCGAATTAAAAACTGAGGCGCCTGTTAAAGTGAAAGGAATTCCATGACAACCCCCGCCTCCAGAGCCCAACACAGCTGTGTTTCCACGTTCTCCATCGCCAACGCTCACCTGTACTTCACCTTGGAGAGGGGGGGGGGGCACTTCCCACAGCATCAGGCCCACCAGTTAGCCCACTACTGAAGAGCCCAATGGTCAACAACGCTGTCAACACGCAGATCATTCATAGTTGAGGGGGTGAGAGACTAATCCAATATACTGCATATTAAAGGATTAAAATGCAGTGCGGTGATATGAGGGAGACGCTATTAGCACAGCCAGTCTGTCAGGAAGATCACACAGCGTGTTACCAAATCAATGCCGGCCATATGGAAGACAGAAGGTCAGGCACCACAAGGAAACAAACAAGGAGGTGTGTACTAATATTATGATAGACTGTGTCCGTCACAACAACCATCTGGATTGAATTACTGACGGCAGGTCTGTGTGGGAGCACTGAAAACAAGTCTGCAGGGGCACATTTGAAGAAGACAAAGGATTTTGTTCTAAAATATGACACCCACCACCACAAAATAAAAGAAAAAGTGCGTATGCTCTTGCCAAAGTATTGCTAACACAAGACTCGTATTACCAGAGCATTGCAATGTATGGCTCAGATGTCAGAGATATAGATCCGCTTGCATTTTAATAACACAGCGTCATGGGACAGCTTTTAAATTACATCTCGTTTTACAAGACAAATGAGAGAGACGCTGAGGTGGGAAGATGGCAACAATTAGTAAACACCAGGCAGGTAGGATGCGGGAAAACAGAACAAAAAGATAGGCGTGGGGGACGATAGATAACTGAAGCAATTAAAGTAGAAAGAAGCCACGCTGCATTGTATGCGTCGGCGTTTCTTTCCCGCAGGTCTGCAGTGAGCTGTGAGGGTGGAGGTGAACGGCCTTTTGTCTTCAAGTCTCAATAGGAGGCAGGTAAGATGAAACTTCTCACGTCAACACATACCTCCCATCAGTTCTCCCGTAAAAGAAGGAGGGGAAAGGTGATACAGAGGAGGGCGGGGAAACAGAGAGAAGGCTTGGACTGCAGTTTCTATAAGAGACAATAAAGCAGCCGAGTAACAAACAGCAGGTACGTATGAGGAGGTTGTGCTCAGGGTTGTTCTCCGTCCCGTCCCCCCCCACCATCTCTTCCCTTTAGTACGCCACGTTAAGATCGACATGGAGTATCCTCTGAAGGACAGTCCCTATGACAACTTGCTTTGGGAACACGGTGTATCATGTTGATGCTGTCGGCTGGATGGATGACTGAAGAACTAATAGACAGACGTGCAGCTCGAGGAGACTCATTCAAAGAGGGAGTGGCGCATAACCTTATATTCCCTCTCCAGTCAATCTGTGAAATATAATTAGACAAAAGATACTAAAAAGATGTGTCTGTCTGCATGAACAAGTCAAGGTAAAATAATACAGAACAACTTTAAGTATACTTACACAAAATATCTACACGATGAGATAAATAATCATTAGTGTGGAGAAAAGCAAATAATAGAAGTAGAACAGTTTGGTTATATATATATATATATATATATATATATATATATATATATATATTTATTATGTCTCAGTGTGTGCATTGCTGGTCACTGGAAGTCTCGGTTACATTCCAATGAACTTAAAATAAAAAGGTGTGAACAATACCATTTCTGTCCTTCAGCGATAAGCTATGAAACGCAGATAATGAGAGAGGGTCTGAAGAATAATTGCACTCACGCATCTTTGTTAACGTTCAAAAAATAAATATAACACGTATATGAAACAAAGGAGGTTAATTAACAAAAACAATCTTTCCATTTCAGACATGATGAGTAACTCCTCTAGATTTCAGTATCAAGAATAAACAGCTTGCCGTCCTCAACACCTTTACCTGTCGGAGAGGCAAACGGCAGTTGATGGAGTTTCTCCTCAATAACATTATGAAGCCGGGTTTTAGCCTGTAATGGCTCGGCTGTCACGATGCTACAATTGATCAGCCTGTGATGGAAGTCACTTCCCAGTGATCATAGAGAGGAGCACAACAACAAACGCACGGCACACCAGAAAGCACACAAGCTGCTCCTTATTGCATTGGGTTGGAGCTGCCTTTGTTTACCATTTACACCCTTAAGGCAGAGTGACAGATAGAGGATTGGGAAGTGAGGGATAGATAGATGGGGGTATGAGCAGACAGAGATGGCCCTGCCATGCTCCAGTGGCCAGCTTCAAGGACAGACGGGCCTTTCAATATCACAGCTTCTGTGTAATTAGACAGTGCTCCGTCATGCACCAAAGAATTGCTCCTATTTGTGTCATATTAAATGCAGCATGGATATCCCCTACTGTGCTCTGCCATTGAGACCTAATGCAAAAGGAGCGCAAAGAGGGGATTTGTAAAAATTTAATTACATTCATAATTCGCCCATCTTCAGCTGTAATCACTCGGGGTAAAGTTAAGTAAATCCACTTCTCGGCTAGCCGCCCACGCCCTGTGTTGTAAGTGCAACGTCTGTTTTCCAGGGGAATTTCATTGACAGGCTGAAACTCTCATGGTGAAAGTAAACAGAGTTCTTGGTATGCAGGAGTGAAATATTAACAGCTGTACTCTTTCTACTGAAGTGCTGCATGCTTTGGTTTGGAGCGCTGCAGCTCACTAGTGTTGGAGTGTGGCTGTCTGCTGGTCTATGATACTGTGTCTCTGAGGCCACCTGCAGTGTCTCCGAAAGGCTGGGAAAAATCTGCCACTGTGTGCATCTTTGTGTGTCTGTTTTTGAGTCTTTGTGCGTCTGCCTGAGTGTGTTGGGTGCAACTCGCAGCCAAATCGCAGCCCAGGCAGGCAGCCCTTTCCACTGAGAGTGAGAGGAGTGAAGCAGATCAAACACAAGCCAACTAATCACAGACGCCGGCTAATTAGCGCAGTCCTCAAAGGGGAACCAGGAATGAGTGATTATTCGCCTTTATGAATTTCCCAATGCCGCTGAGCCGTATGCCACCATGAACACTCAACGTCACAGCGAGGCGAGAGGGTAAAGTGCAACGAAAGCCACCAGTGATCTGGCCTTAATGCAATCTTATCATCTGAGAGCACAGAGGGCAAAGTATCGCTCGATATCTCTTATCGGCGTTTCAGTCATGTGCACAGGGCACACAAAAAGCCATCACTGTCACAACCTCACACACGACAAAGTTTTATCTCAATATCCTCAAATTAGACTGCATGTAACGTTTCCCATTAAGGGACTTTCGGAGCGATTCAATCCCGAGTGCAGTGATATTCTAGCCTCCAGAGCGACACACAGGTTGACGTTCCAGTGTGCCGGCTCCGAGTGCTGATTAGCAGGCGGATCTGCCACGCTGATCCCAGATTTCCACGAGATCAGAGGCCGAGCTGTGAGCACGACGGCGGCTGCAGCAGCAGCCAATTACAGATGTGACACGCACACGCATGCTTATGCACACACGCGCCCTGCCACACAGACGCAACCACACGCCTGTCCAGAAACAGATTCCTCCAGGCTGAAGTCATCAAAGTGACGCGACACCCCCACCCTCCCCCTTCAACTCCTCTTCTCTTTTAATCTCAGGCAAGAGGGCACCTGTCAGAGAATGCTCAGTTCACCAGACAGCCAATCCCCGCAGCCATGGAGGCAGAGAAAGCCAAAGAAAACAGAGAAAGCCAATAAAGACTCTAATAAGTCCATGTGAAGAAGCACTGATGGGAGTAAGCCTCGATAAAACCCACTTCATCAAGCTTCCAGTGTCCAAATCCCATTCTGTCTCCGTACATCGTAACATCAAGCTAAACAGATATTCTAATTCTAGCTCTGGCCTTGAACAACACTGTGTTATTGGGTGGACAGCAGCATAAATACACACTTGCATTGACAAACAAACAGTCATTCAACATTTCTCTCATTTTGCCAGATTTCTGGTGGAACAATTCCCGCCCCTCTGCCCTCTGCAGCGCTGCCATCAATGGCCAGCATTTGTTTCACATGATTACAGTGTGACAGTTGGCATTCATGTTGCAGACAAACACACGGGGACTCCAGACTTATTGTTATGGCAAAAATCCTAATGTGCTTCGAATGTTAACAGCTGCATCGGGGAGGCTGGAAAGCGAAACCAATTGGTGGTCAGAGAAGACAAAACAGACTTGAGAATAATAAAAAAATCAAATGAAGCTCGTGAACTTACAGTTAGTAACAGCAGGGAAGAAAAAGACACGTATGTAAGAACATAGACATTAGAGGAAGGCAGAGAGAGAGAGATATATAGAAGGGCATGTGGGGGTGATGCTGCAGAGCAACAGCTGCTCAGAATCACATCTGCTCCAAGTGGAGTCATCAGCGAACAGACAGACTGGAACCGACCCACTGAGGCAAGCCCCAGGGAGAGCAAGGGATGGACAGAGTGGAAGGGAGGCAGGGGTGAGGCGATGCAACGAGAGGAGATGCGAAGGATACAATTAAAAGAGAAGGAGGGTGGAAACAGATGAAAAGGAAATGGCAGTGCACAGAAGCAGAGAGAACTTGTGCAACCTGTTACTCTTTCCCCCCCAAACGGAGGTGATGAACAGGGCGGGGCGTGCCTGGTAGATCATTTTGCAGGGAAGTCAAATTACTTGTTGTTCTTTTCTTTCTCCGCCTTTACCCGCCCCCTTCTCACCCCTTCCCTGACATCCTTCCTCCATCTCTCCCCCCCCCCCTTCTTTCCCTTCAGCGAGACTGACAGAACAAGAGAAGCCTGTGAGAGTAAAGATGAAAGGCCTGTGAGGGAGGTGTGTGTGTGTGTGTGTGTGTGAATGAATGACCCCTCTTATCCCTCATCCCCCACTGGATCCTGCCCTAACACAATAGCAAAAAAAATAATACATACAACACTACAGGGGCAGCCGTGGAGGTCACACCGCGCCATGCATGTTGGACATGTACGTGTTATTCCAAGTGTTTATTCCTACTCGCACCATGTTCCCACAGAGACAGATCAAACATCTCTCCAACAAGGCCACCTCAGCATGATATGCATTGCTCCTTGGTGTCCTGTAGTGTACACCTTCGGCCTGCGGAGAAGCACCCCGAGGAGAGGCAGGGACGCTGAGAAGTACACATTGTTCATTCATGATAGCAGCCACTGGCATCGAGGGCAACCCCGCAGCAGAGTAAGCGATGTCATTTGGCAGCAAATGAAGGGGAAAGAGCAACGCAGTTTATGCTAGCGTCTCCGAGGTCCAACAGCTAGCTCTAACATTAAGTTAGCCTCGGTGCAGGACAAGGCTCAGTTTGTGTTCACGTCTCCGCGTGGAGGAATAAACATAGCTGCCGCTTCTCAGTTTCCTCCAGCTCGCCGTCTCCGTCCCTCTCATCTCTCCCTCCTTCGCCGTCAAGTCACCCCCGCTGCTTAGAAGAACAATCTTCAAACGCAGCATGCCCTTCCAAAATATTTACTCACTCTGAATACAAAGGCCATTCTCTTACAGTCTCTGATGTCTACCATTCAAACAAGCCATGCACCCACATGCACTTGCTGACTGCACCTGCTCTATATCGCCCGCACACACTTGTTTACTGTGGGGAACCCTCCCTTCCTAAATCCTCCATCTGGTTCGTGCATTTGACTGATCTGGAAGTCGGTTAAGAAAAACAGGTATAGCGGCGAGTACAGTCACCGCACCGCTGTAGCCTGCGGCAGGAAGTGTGTAACTGCTGCTTCCCTCCTCGCACATACCCCTTGATTCAATACCCCCTTCCCCATCTTAACACCTTTTCCTGTGCAGCTTGTGCCCTTCTTTCCTCGTTTGCCTCTCTCCCCCCCCCTATCTCAATCCGTCACCTTACATTCTCCCCTCAGTCCTCCTTAATCTTTTCCTTTCTGCTCACCAATTTTCGAAGCAGCTTTTCCAACTAATCCAACATTTTCTGTTTTTAGCAAGCGAACCCAAATATAAGTTCATTAACAATCAAGTGCTGAAATCAGTTGCAAAGCGTTGGCTTTTTCCTGGCTCCTCGTTCATTAGCATATGTTTGAAAACCAAGTCTAAATGAGATGATCAGAGATGGTGATGAACTACAAACAAAAGACACAGAATTATTCCTATGAAGTGGCTGCGTGTCATGCTTGTTTTTAATGTGTTGCACTTGTGATTTTCTTTTTTAACTAGGCTCAAAATAGATGCAAATGAATGGAGAGTTAGATAAAGCCTGGGCGCCCAGAGTAATGACGCGTCCCCAGGGAGCCCATTGTTTTCGGGTGATTGTTCAAGAACTCCTTCGGGGGTGCGGATGCTAATAAGTAATAATGTTCTGTCAAAGTGAAATGTTGCGTTGAGTCTCCCGTCTTGGAGCTCTACAGTATTTTTGCCTACTTTCCAGCCTTCCCCATCGTCCTCTGTGATAGGGGCGGTGGTTCCACGGGCTGCACCTGTGACTCATTACCACCACTGATGGTTCTGTAACAGGCTCCTCTCTCTGCTTGCCATTGTGCTCTCACTCTTTTCCTCCCTTTAGCTACTGCCAAGATACATTTACCTCTAGCAGCAGTGCCTGCACTCCCCTCTTCCCTCTTGCTCATCCCAATGCATGCCATTCACATGATGTATGCGGTTGCGTTTCCTCCCTTTTCCTCTGCAATGGCAGACTCAGCACAAGTAGGCTTTGTCAGCGGTCAGGTGATCTAATGATTTTGTGCTGGACTGGAATTTGTCATCCAAGCAGCCTTCCACTTGAACACACAGCTCTACTTTTTAGCACGTGTCAATCTAGTGTAACCCTGGTATCTATGCGACTCCCATTATTACTACCCGTACCCTGCAGTATGGAAACCTCTCCAGTCCAACGATACCTGCATACCATTCTTTTTGTGCGCGGATCTAGAAACAAAAAGACTATTTGTATAGTATCAGATTAAAAAGATATCAAATGAAGCTCTCTATTGGTGTCTGAGTACTGGTAGCGTAATGTTTGAAACAATAGCCAGCCCTATTCATTACATATGTTTCTATGGCAGCAACTAACAACTATTTTCATTATCTGTTTCTGCCAATGAATCTTCATTAATCTATTCATCGTTGTGTCTTCAAATAGCTTGTTGTGTTCCAAAAACATTCAGTGTACTTTCACATAAGACACAAATACTCATAACATCTATTTATTTACTGAATATTATATCCAGTTCCTTTAGCGACTTCTTCTAACGGTGCATCCCACTGCTGCATGTTGTGTGGAGAAGTTTCGCTTCCATATATGCAGAGTAGGGTATTATCGTGTTGACAATAAGCCATCTCGATTCTTGAAATGTTTGGCATTTCAGCTTGAAATCAACTCATTTCCGGCGGTGTGTCTGACACATCATGTACAAACGGATACTGATAAACAACTACGTGCACTTGTTACATCTTTAATGTGGCTGTTGCAAAACTAGGGTGAGAAAAAATGTTGTCATGCCACTGCTTTGCTTAAGATTATCAAACCATTTCTTTAATAACAAATGTTTATCGGCTCAAGTTGAGATAACCATGAGTGAAAAACTCACTTCTTTTGACACTTTATCACCTCAGGCAGTGCTGCAGGAGTTTAAGCTGCACGTTCTGTAACATCTCCGGCTGCAGACTCACTGTGCTGACCTGTACTTGGTGCCATGATATATGGCACAGGCAGCTGCACTGCTTTACTCCACTTCCTGCACTGGTACTATTAATGTACAGTAGTACTGTACTACCACCAAGCACATCCATTTCACACTGAAAGGAAAAGTTTTCTTTAATAATCTTGCACTGCATTAACAAACATTTTGGTTAGAATGATGGAAAAACCTCCAAAATAACATTTAAATCAAAAATACATGTGAAAAGAATAGTAAATTATACAGAAAATAACGTGCATTTAGCTGGTTTCCAATAACAAAATGCCACATTAAAATCTATACAGGGTTGAGATCGCCATAAAAGTCAAGTCTAATATTGAATTATGCATTTAATATGTAATCAGACTTGCATTACTATGATAGCATAGCCTATATCTGATTCCCTTAAGCCAATTAACCCTTGTGTCAGCATTAACTGACCCAGTAAAAACTCAAAGCGCATTCATTATACTTGACAAATGAATGCAATGCGGGTGGAGATAATACAAGTCCCAAAAACGTACGACTTGGTGAAAAAGAAGTCAGTCGAACATTAGCCATGATGACTTCAGAGATAACTTGCTCCAGAGTGTGATAGCTTCCCAAAAGAGCGGAGGGGAGTGAGTGGCTGTAAGCATTAGTAGATCATGGACAGGCTCCCTCCTACGCTGTGCATATTAATTCTTCTAATGCAGCTAAGCTCATCTTGTCACACGTTGACACTGCATAATTATGTCATCTACAAGGGACGAGCTTTTAAAAAAAAAAAAAAGGGCAGGTGTGCGGTGCGGCAGAGCGTCTCCGTCAGTGGAGGGGTTCTGTGTTCCAAAATGTCAACATGCGTGTAAAGAATGGTTTAGCTCGTTTGGACCTTTAAGGGCCACATTATGGAAATATTTTAGATCTATGGGTACAAGAAGGACACCAGTGGTGAAAGTAATGTTAATATAGCCGGCGAGTCTTCCACACCTTACAATAACCAACGAGCCAATTCTTTAAGTAGTGTCCTGACTGACAGGGGCGTCCATCAAACGCCCAGATCCCCTCACCCTGTGGCCTCTCGCCATCCATCAATCCATCCCGACAGCCCTACCTCCATCCCCTTTCTATGTAAATAAACACCAGAGAGAGGGGGGGCGGAGCAAAGAGCAGGGGGGTGAGGCAGAGGAAATCAAAGTCGGACACTCAAACCTGAGACAAGTCAGGTTCAGAGAGGAAAAGGAAGAGTGACGCATAATGGGGGGGGGATTTAACAGTTGGAAAACGAAGAGGACGAGGAGGGGGAGAGAGGAAGGATGTGAACTCACAATGGGCTGAGGTGATGAGGGGAGAAGAGAATCATCTGGAAGGAATGAGGAGGCGATAAAGTGAAAGAGAGGAAGGGAACTGGCTGGCACAAGGATGACAGCCAAATGAGCGGCCACACGAGAGGGAATCATGTAAAAGAATGCAGAGGAGAAGAATAGATGAGGGCGGGATGAAGGAAAACATGAAGGACATCAATAATCTATGTCAGATAAAGCAGTTCTGTGTCAAAAGTGAAAGAGCACACAGAGACGGAGACCGTGTGGGGAAGAGACAAACAAATGAACAAGGGAAAGTTGGTAGGTGGAGCCTCAGGGACTTCTATTTAAAACCAGAACAACCGAGAACACTTGCGTTAGTTTACACAAGCAGAGGAACCACATCCTCACCATACTAACCCCCCCCCCCCCCCCGTCTTCCCGAGGCTGTGTCTATTTAAATGTGTGTTTAAATGGCGAGTGCTACAGCTCTAATCAGGGCTGGCATCACGACACATTCCAACTCTGCTTCTCCCTCTCTACCTTTCCCCCCAGCATGCAGCCTTCTTCTGTCGCTCAGACCCTGCGCAGACTCCACACACACACACACACACACACGCACACACGCACGACTGTGCCGTGCCAGAGATAAATTCATGAATCACTGGTGCACGAATCAGCCGCGAGCTTGTTGCAAGAAGAGGGAAGTGGGAAGAGAGGGAAAGGACAGAAGTAAGCGGTTAAAGTGTTTCCTTTAAAAGCTTTTAAAAAAGGAGGTGGGTTCAGGAGAGGGCTCCCAGCAGTCTGAGGGAGCGAGCACACACCCAGAGGGGCCTCGGTGACAAGTACTAGTCAGCAGAGAAGATACTGTGTCTCCTGCTCTCGCCGTCTTTCCCCCTCGTCTCTCATCCCCTCCCTGCTGGCTCTTCCTAAAGAGGCCAAGATAGAAAGCCAAAACAGCAAGCAGCCAAATAACGAGCAAGTGTATGATACACGAGCAGCGAAAGCCTGCATATCGCTTAGGAACGGGCCAATATTTGACTTTTTGCACACAAACGCCCTTTAGGGAGCGGATCAAGGACTTGTGTACCAGGAAAACCTTTTAGGAAGAGAAAAAAAAGGCACCACAGTGGTCAATCCACACAACACAAAAACCCCTCCATCAGCCTCCATTTCAAGAGAAACGAGCCAATCTTCTCTTGTTACAAAGCCACTTTCCCTGCAGAGCCACTTCTCAAAGGCAGGCCTGTCCATTCATACAGGTGTGGTGCAGAGGGAGGAAAGGCAAGGGGGGGGAGGGAGGACAATACATGGCCTTTTCAATGCTCTCCCTCGGATCACCTGGATTACGGGGGGAGAGCCTGAGGGGAGGAGGAGGTGGGTCTCTAAGTTTGGGCTGAGAACAATAGTGTCTCTGTGTCCATTCTGTCTGGCTGCAGACAGCTGATCGACTGGACTAAAAACAACATCGCAAGGTTGCTGCGGTTGAATGTCGAAATAGTCTCGTGGAAATGTATGTTAAATACACAGTTTTAAAATAATGTATGGTTCCCATGGGGGGCATCTTCTAAATGCTTGATTTGTATCATCAACAGTCAAAAATATGATGCAAATATCCGCAATTAAGAAACTGGCACCTGCAAATGTTTGGCACAGAAGTGCAAAACATCAGAATAGTTTCCCAAAATGTTTGTTGCATGACTAAATCAATTAAACCAGTAATAATTTATACTTTAGAATATTGTAGAGTATACATAAAAACAATATTCTAAAGGGTTAAGGTACAGACCTTTTTTACAAATAAAAATTAAATATGATAAACAAGATGGGTCAGATTTAAAGATGCAAAGGGTTCAACTATTCAATTAAATGGCAACTATTTTGATAATCCATTAATCTGAAACACTGATTCACATTTTATAGACCAAACTAGTGTAGATGTTTAGAGACAGCTTTACTCAACAGAGTACCTCTCTCTCAGTCTCACCAAAGAATTAACATTAAAATCGTCACAAAGCGAGTTTTCTGTTGTAGTACACTGGGAATTAACTCTTCAATTGTAAGCCCCGTTCAACTTCAGTGTGAGGTTCTTGTTAGATGAGTCAAGCTACATTACTGGCCTAGTAACCGCCTGCGGGGGAGAGGAGTGTGTGACAGCATGTAGCAGCAGGGGAGTGGACATTGTCAGCCTGATCCCGGCACTGCACGACAGGTTAGCTCTGCTGAAATGAAGTACAACCCTGCATCGGTTTCCATTTCCCCGCTTTACTTCTCATTCTTCGCTCACCAGCTTGCTTGACTTTGTTCTGTCACTTCTCCTTTCCCGTCCTCTGGACAGTAATCAAGTGATTCAACCGTCACATCAGCCCTGAGAAGTGTGTGCGTGTGTCCGAGACGTATGTGCGGTTTGTGCTCTGCGTTTGCGGTCGTGCGTAAGGGAGGTGGTGATGACTGTCGTTCCCGCAGCCTGGGCGAGGGAGAGGAGGGTGAGACAATCGGGAGTGGGGGGGGGGGGGGAGGGGTGAGCTGGGGTGAAACACTGTAAAAGTGTCACAGCAACTTAACCTTCAAAAAAAAAAAAAAATGCCCACCAGGGTGGAGTGGGAGGAGGTGTTGTTGGCCATTACAAGAGAAGGGGGGAGAAACATGTGAGAGAGAGAGTGATTGATGTGGAGAAGAAAAAAGAAACAAGACCTCGTTAGCAGAGGTAGGAACGTACGGACGCCTGCAATACAAATGTCTGGGGGCGGGGGCTGCTGGAGGTATGAGAAAGTAGAGCGAGAGACAGAGGGAGCAAATGAGAGTAGGAGAGGGAAAGTAGCATAGGCAGTTTGGATAGGCTTAAAGAGAAACTCTGGGGCTGACATAGGTGGAGGAGACAACTGGGGAATTGGACAGTGGGATGGGGAGAAAGCAGCAGAAGAAGAGAAAAGAGGGAGAGAGAGATTAAGGGGAAAGAGAGTAAGAGGATAGAAGAGGAAAGCAACAGACATTCCAATTACAGAAGCAGAAACGAGGGATTGATGACTAAGAACGAAGCGAAGGAGAACAAAGAACAGGACGAGAAGAGGGAGAGAGAGATACAGTAAGGGACAGCAGTTTGCTGAGCAGATGGAGCAATTATGCAGACCAAATTACAGAGGGAAGGAAGTTTGGAGCATTAGGAGAAGACGTAAACAGAGAACGAAAGAGGGCAAACTAAGAATGAATCAAGATGGAGGAGTGAGAGTGACAGGGGGAGAGTGACGGAGGGGAGCGAGTGGCCGATTACAAAGCAGGCAATCAGTTCAACACATGAATGAGACAAATCCCTTCCACTAAAGGAGGCTCTTCCGAAGGAGCCACACCAAACAAACCCTGGCACACCCTGTTGACAAAACACAGGCCTGATAAGTGAATAAACCTGCTGCCTCTATTTGACCTTAATGTGCCGTTTGCTTCAGGGGAGGATTTGAACACTGCTGCCATTTCAAGGCTCTGGAGACCAATGACGACGGTACTGCTTCTTTATCGGCATAGCATGACAGTACATTAATAAACCAACAAGTGAAACAATAGATAGCGCTGATATCAGAAACACAAGAACACTCTTCTTCCTTTGCTTTCAGGAGAAATAAACCGGTTGTGCATTATCTCGGCTATGGCGTATTCAGTTTTCTTATCTCGTATTTCTGAGATGATATCTATAAGAATACAACATTTTCTTTATATTACAGTGTGTAATTTTCCCCTGTTCCTCAGATAAATCTGCTGAGATCACGAGAAAAGCTGGCTGAATTGTGAGCAGTTGGTGTGCAGAAGGATTTTGGAGAGCGTGACTCTATATGCAGCTCCCAGCGCCCGGACAAGACCATGTCGCACCAAATTCAATTTTCTCCTTTAGCCCGCCTGTCCACTGCCTCTGATAAGTGTGAATTTGTCATGACCTTGTCAAAGTCAGATGTGGCAAAGATGCAGCACCTCTGCGTGTTGTGTATTAATAGAGAAGCAAAGGTGTGCGGAGAGGGAACAAAACGACTAATGTTGCTGGCGTCACATGTTGTTAAAAGGAGCAAAATGTGTGTAAAAATAAAGAGACGGAAAAAGAAGTAACAGCAGAATTCGCTCGACATTTCACAAACTGGGGGCAGGGAGGACACAGGAAGGGATTAGCAGAGGAGGAGGGGAGAGAGAGAGATGTTTCATGGTGCCGTCATGCCGACAGAGCGAGCCCTAAATGTTTTCAATATCACATAAGGGCACTGCATCATCCACCATTCAATACCGGATCGATAACGCAAACCACCTTCCACCTCGCAAACTACATTTAGACACATTAAGGTGACTGCTAATGAGCTGCCGTGTGCACGTGCGTGCAACTGTGGGGACACGCTGAGGAGGACACGGTCAAGGGCCTCAGTGCTTAGTTGCACAGAGATCTGCTGAGTCCACTAGTGGGAGGATTTCTGAAATAAAAGAATGTGACAAAGACAGAAGAAAATCGAGGGAAGATGACGGGGATAGGGTGCAGGTCATGTAACTATAATAAAAAGAGAAAGGTTTGTGCAAGCTGTCCTTTCTTCTGTCCACAATGGAGGGCTCTTTGGCTGTAAAATAGGTGTCTCGTGCTTTAAGGAGGGAGAAGAGGGGAGGTGCGACTAAATTACAAATGAGCTGATAATTCTCGGCCTCCCTGGTTCACTCCCGCACACTTTCTGAAATCCTCCTTCATCCCGTCTGCCAAGATGAGGAATTTGAAAATGTCGACATAGTCAACCCAGATCCTCCTTCGTCCGCCCCTCCTCTGTGATTTTAGGGTCACAGAGACACCCATCTCCCAAGTCTAGTTAATTAAGGGGATTTTATTTTTAAAGACTTTGGCTGCCTTTCAATGGATCTTCAATTGGAATTACCGCTCAGTCTCCACATCGACGGAGCTGGAATGGGTTTGACCTGCATCTCCCAAAACTCCATCTGGGGTTTGTTAGACATAAGGAAATGCAGAATTGGCAGAAGGTATCTTGACTAATGGCGTGGAAATGTGTGTGTGACTGAAAAATAAAGTAAACCACATGCCTTATAGCATTTTCATACGAGATAAGCTGCTGGCATGCCACTCCTGCAAACAGTGCAGTGTTAAAACTCCATTATCTACAAGCTACCGTGGGTGGTTAGAGTACATTATGAATTGGTCTCTTGCAGTGAACTCATATCAGTGTGTGGACTAAATGCACACAGATTCGATGCGGATAGCTCAGTTAACCCAACACCTCTGCCAAAAACATCATCGACCCGAGCAGTTGTGTTTTTGGAAACCCCCTCAGTTGCCCCTTTTCATATTAATGACGTTTGGCATTCCTTCTAAGACCAGGACTCATTTTCCTTTGGATCAGATGGGACCGACTCCAGCAGTCTGGCAACCCTGGGAGCCAAACAAACATCCCCGTGGGGGTTCTCAGTGTGACCTCAACACAGGCCGCCATCCCTCCAGCAGGAACATGTAGGTGGCGGGGGAAAGGGGGGGAGACTTCTACCATGGAGATGGCGCCGTCAAAGAACTCCAGATTTGCAGCCACTATTATTACTTACAAGTTGGAGGAAAGCCGTCCTTAAAGAGAGTCCGTTAAATGAACAGGGAGGATGAACAGATGTCCTCAGATCTGTCTTAAGAAGATAACAGGGTTGCAGACGAGGATGATACACACCACTCCTTCAATCACTAACCCACACATGCAACGACGTCCTCCCTTTTATTGCAATGTCATCCGACTTACAGCGCAGCCTCCAGATTCTGTCGTTATTCATCACCAGCTGTGTGCGTGTGTTTACTTCATTTAGTTTGTGGTCCAATGGCGGCCTAAAATGCAACAAGATGCAGTGACTCACGCTCATCGACGTCCCTCTATTCAGATCCAGCCGTCCCGTCTCATAATAATTGCCTAGTCAACAATAAACCTGATGGATCCTTTGCGTTTCTGTTCATTGGTGATGAAAAGGCTACAGCGCCAAGTAATTCAAAGATATCTGTACATCTCAAACTCTGTTAAGATGCTGAGGATCAACATTATTTAAATCAATATAGCTGCCATATAAAAAAAGCTTTGGAAAAATGAAAAGTGCCTGCCGCTAAAATGTTTTCAATACATCTATTAAAAAGCTTTTCATCCATCTCTAGTTTAATGTTAGATAAGAGGTACTCCATTTTGAGGCAGCCATTAAATATTGCCACTAAGCTTGAATCACTTTTTTTCCCAATAGCGTATCTGGTGAAATAACAAGTAATAATAGAAAGCTGTCTAAATCATTAGGCTCATTGGCAAAATGCCAAATAGTTGCTTCAGTCATTCTACAATATAGTTATTTAAAATTAATGGGGCCACAGACACACACACGCACACACACACCTCGCTTGGTATCACACTCACATCTCCATTAAGCTGTAAATCCATGCACACTTTTATGTCTGAATCAACAAACTCGTAATGGTGATTATAAAGAAGGTTATTGATGTGTCATTTAAAACAGGAAGGCCCGTTAGTAAGTGTGTGTGTACGTACTAGCGAACGCCACGGCCAGAACGAGGCTTTCTTACACACATATAGACACACACCTGACCTTTTCAAAACCCTTGTGACATTTACAGGGCCGGTGCAAAGGAGCGAGGACAGCTCATTTACATAATGACAGGACATAACTGACAGCCATTAAAACAAAAAAGCAAACCAAGACCGAAGCCCTTCGCTCCACTGGGACTAATGAGATACTAAGGACTTACTTTCTGCTTCTTTTATTAGACAAGGGGAAAAAACTAACTCCTCTCATTACCCATTAATCAGATTCCTCTTAATAGACAAAGTGTAATGCTCTCGCTGTGTTATGATGAATGTCTCAGGCTTGGCAGGACTACACTGTTCACACACAATCACTCCATGTGCAGGGAAAGAGCTAATCGTTAGAGCTATTGCACGTAGGACTGCCAAAACAAACATCACTTCAGAGTTTGGGATCGTCTATGCATGTATGCGTGTTTGTGGGAGGACGGGTTGTTGGGAAATGCAAGTCATTTATTAAATGGAAGAAACTTTTCTGGGCGTGGGGGGGGGGGGGGGGGGGTCGGTACTGCTCTGAGTGACGAGACGTCCAAGAGCCACGGTGACAGAGTATGGTGAGGTCACAAGTGGTTTATTCTCCTGTCTGTCTGCATGTTGTTCCTGTCATAAACAGCATGGCCTTCAGTCCGAAGAGAGGCAGGGAGACGGGGGAGGGAGGCCATTTGAATAAACCAATGAGTACCGTCACTCAAACAAAAGCGCTGGACAGGAGAGAATGAAAGATCGACGAAAAATAAAGGGACGAGAACAAGGCCCCTGTATGTTGTCGGCGGCGGGGGTGGGGGAGGGAGCGAGAGATGGCGGGAGTGAGGGAGTTTTCAAGTGGCGGGTGGGAAAGAGGGGAGGTGGAGCGTCGCCTGTCTTAATCAGACGCTGCCCGTTTAGTTTCCCAGCCAATCCTGAAACTCAGCCACAACCCTGCACACTGCAGCAGGCCCCCGAAGAGCCACCTGTTCCCGTGAAGCTAAGGAGAGCCTTCAAGAGCAGCTCTGCATCTGCACCAGCGTCGCTGGACGACTTCAGGTACAACACAACAGTTGCTTTATTTGTGAGCAGAGAAGGAGAGCAGCCTCCTCCCCCGGCTCTGACCCTGCATGCCCACCAGTCACCCCCTGCACACACGCAGCTTACTCAGCCAGAAAGACAATGCTGCCATAGCCTCATACCCCCCCCCCCACCCCACCCAAAACTCCCCCTCACATAAGCCCATCCCCTCTTCCAATAAAAACATCTCCATGGTAATGGGCCAAGCCTTTCTGACCCACATCCACGTTCCCTCGCAACCTTTACTTCGGGGGATATACTGTCATTTCTGAGCTTCAACTGGACCCCCACCTGCCAGCTTCTGTTAAGTTTTATACACATGCAACTAACTTAATTAAAAACCCATCAACCTTAATATTGCATTTCGACATTACAGCAATAAGCCATAATAAAGTTTGTGCAGAGGGTTGTATGAACTTCTCTCAGACGCAGAATAGAAGGTGGAGGCGAGAGGTTGCAGCTCCAGAGGTAGGGGGGAAACAGAAAATGCAAATTAGACAAGTGAAAAGTTCCAGCTCCGCAGTTGCAGCTTAAGTTGCAGAGCTTCACTATTACCCAGAAGGAGGTCAGAGGTTCACTCTGGGGAAAAAATGACTTAAATGAAAGAAAACTAAAAGCAATGTTTTGGCTTGCACTGGTTAAGCCTTGCGTTTTTTCCTCGCTCATAAATATGTAAAACCTTTTGTTTTGTTTACCCCAGTTTTCTCCCTCCCCTAAGAGCACTTCATGTTCAGTCAAATTAAATTGGACAAAAAAGGTCCACGTCATGAATAAGTCAAAAGATTGACGATATGCTTACGAGTCTTGATTAAAACAACATCCCGATCAAAAACATTACTGTACACTACTGACGATGTAAACTGGAGCCAGAGAACTAGTCCTACATTCTTGCCCCAATTACAGCACAAAACAAATAGCTCCCCCAGCAAGGAAGTGGATGCAATGTTGAACTGGTTTCATGCATTCATATGTTCACAGGTTAACTGCATGACAGGAAAGTTTCCTCTTGTTTATGGGCCTACTTACTGTGGCACCTGTAGTCTACCTGGGCTCCAGTGGACTGGAAAAGACCTGAATAATTAACATATTTAAAACATGTGTGGCCTGTTTCAAGTAATAGTAACTCATTTAAAATAAAGACTTACATAGGGAGTGGTTTCCCTGAATGAAAACTATGTAGAAGTTACAAAGAAAGGGGAGGATAAACAACTCGTCATCAGTGAGAATGCTTTTAGTTTCAGGTTGTTGCCTTGTGTTCCTCTGTGTACATTAAGAGCTGTTTCCAGACCCATCTTTCACAACTCAAGTGTAACTAATAGAAGATGATGCGCGGACAGAGGGAAGAAAGGGAGAATGGGGACGTTGAGGAGGGTGGCTTCAGGCGAAACAGTACCAAGGACAGACTGGCTCAGTTTAAAAGAGGAGAGGACTCTGGTATAGAGGCCAGCAGGCACCTGGGAAAAACACCTGGGAAAAAAACACCGTGCGCTACAGAGCCACACCTTAGAGAAACTAATCATGGCGGTGCGTCACCGACCGAAACTCGGGTTCAAACAGCGATACAGACACAGAAAACACGCGAAGAATGAGGGAAACAAAGAAGGTAGCAGTAGGATACAATTTCAAGCGACTAGTCATAATTCTTAAAATACATTTGAGGGGTTAAAAAGCTGAAAACCTCGCGAGGACAGTGAGTTAGGAAATCACCTGCTCCTGTCACCGCCCTGACAGGTGGTGGCAGTCAGGTTTTACCTCTTACATTATTAAAGCTGTGAAAGATACATCAAAAGACAATGTGGTGCCCACAACCAGCTGGACACTATTCACTTGTTATAAGTGCTCATTTCTTACCGTGTTGGAGAAGTATCGACGCGACCAAGCAGAGCAGTCCGATCATTTTTGAGCAGTCATGCCAATTTCGGGCGTCATGTCTCGCCATGGTCGATTACGGTCCCCTTTATGAAACCAGGCAGTCTCTCCGGGAGAAATGCAAAGTGAAACCTTCAAATGCCGGACAGTTTCGGTGGAACAGCTCACTAATTCAAGGCGAAATAAACTTGTTTGTCTTCAGGACAGAGCGGGAGTCCGACAGAGATTCTTGTTCCAAGTGTCCTCACTGCGCCTTTAAGACCGGAGTCTGCAGAAATAAAAGAAAAGATCCTTGTGAATGCGTCCTGGCAGCGCACAGGTGAATATTCCCCGCAGCTGGTGCTCTGGATGTAATGAAGTGCTCTCGCGCTCTCTGTACTCCAACAACTAGTTCTTCAGAGCGCGCGGCTGCTGTCCGACTGTGTGTGACTGACTGGGTGATGTCATCAGGCTGAGAGGCGTCACAGCCCTGCTGCCCCAAAACCAATTAGGACCCGCGATGGCAGGAGGGAAACTGTGGGAGCAACTTGTTGAAATCACCAAAAGCATCCCCCCCCCCCCCCCCCCTTTGGAAAACACAACTTGCACATAGAAGGCATCTTAAGTGCGGGGAAGGTTTTAATTTGATTTGTGTTATGCATGGAAATGCACCAACGCGTGATTCATATCGACGTCTGTCCCTATATGGAGATGTTTTTTCCAAGCTCCCAACATTTGAGAAGTATCAGCTGTTAATCCACTATTGCCTTAAAGTAATCTTGATCAATTAGCAGCCACCGCTTCTAAATAAATACAATTAAAGAATCTGCAATGTATGTTAATATAATTTATACAAAAGCGGCATTTAATCTTTACAAAAAGAATGTAAACTTACTACACATCCGTCAGACTGTTGTCATGTAGTGGTGAGCTACGTGGATGCAGATGATTCTTACGCCCTCTGCTGTTTGATTCTGCACACACACGCACACACGCACACACACACACACACTTGAAGATTAGCTCATATAAACCCCAGCACAACAGATGCCAAAATCAATAAACATTCATTAATGAAGGCAAAAGACAAACAAATCCAGTGGCAGTCAGCAAAATGAAATCAAGAGGAAGCAGCTTCTCATGTATCTATCTGCAGACTCTCTTGTTGATGACATTTTGTTTTGTTTCTTCTTCCACAAAATAACTTCCAATTCATTTTCCCGCTATTTCCTTCTGAGGCAGGGTGGGTGCATACTAGCATAGCAAAGGCATTATCTGGTTTAGGTCTAATCCCTACACCCAAGTGTTTTACAGCCAATGTAATTACATCTCCATAAATCCCACAGTTTAAACTGCGCCGCTCGGATCCTTCTGTTCTCTTCCATTTCCAGTCCCCTCCAGTGACACCCTCTTATTGCCAGACTGTATTTCTGAAGACGCTGATAGTGATCAGAGGTCAAAGAAATGTTCGAGACACCAGAAAAAAAACAAATGAACGGTTAAAACATCTTCCTCTTCTGGGATTGTATGTCTTCATAGAGACAGGATGAGTTTCCACTCCTTGCCCACTGTAAATCCAGAGGCTGTGAAAGCATCTGGAGAAAGCAGCTGTGGGTTTTTAAATGCCAACAGTACTTTGCATAGCCATATTTTAATTTGCATCCGTCTTTTGGCCATGTAGCCGAACGTTAGAGGAAGTGAGCAGGGACCACCCGTACCACTGAATCGTATGCACTCCTTGCAGAATGAGGAACTTTAAAGGAAACGGCCTCCAAATGGACGATTTCATTCCTTTTCCTTCCCATGCTTATCCATTTTTCATACCCATACCAAATCGACCTTCACACCTCACACTCTCCAGCTACCACCCACTTCACTTATGCGGTGCATAACCTCTTTTTTTTTCTTGTCATCTCACACCCCTAACACCTTCCTTTCACTTTCCTCTCCTTCCTCCTCCCTTATCTCCCTCCCTCTCTCCTTCTTCCCGTGTCATTCGATTTCCTTTGTCCACTCGTCCTTCACTGCTTGCTGCTATTCATCCTGTCCTCCGTCCTCGTGCTCTCCGGGGGTCTGTGGCAGTGATAATGAAGCACATAGTTAACAGATATTAGCTCATTGGCAGTGGATTCATTAGACAGAGCCAAGGCTTATGGTGATTATTTACCCATAGAGGAGGGGCCACGGGATCAGCACCATGCTCTGTGTCAGCAGCCACAGGCTTCTTTGAAGTCACACTGTCTCTGTTCCCTTGCAACACTCTCACACTTCTCTTCTCCCCCGGGTTTTCTCCTTCTGGCTGAGCACCTCTCCCTTCACATTTCTCCCTGCTTGCTGCTATCCCATATTTTCCCCCCCTTCTCCTTCCCTGTCATTAGACACCCACAATACATATCTACATTCTCTCACTCTCCCGCTCCATCGCTATCTCTCTTCACCGCCCCCATTCACCCAATGGTAATTATGGAAAAATCTGTAATAGTGCTCAGAGGAGCTGATAATACCTTTAGCTTAATTAAAGACATTTATGGGATGTAAAGACATGTAGCCTAGGGGTTGCTGTGCACCCACACTCACCCAAACTCTTTATTTCTGGCTTTTTCATCTCCCTCAATCCCTTTGCTTTCTGCCATTCTTATCGTTTACTCTGTTTCACACACGCATTGTGATACACACCAGTACATGTTCATTCCTTTTGTCGATCTGAATGTTAAGGTCAGACATGCTGTAACTAATTACCCAGAAGTTCAGCTTCAAAGGGTTATAAAATACTGTAGGCCTGCATCATGGAGTCAGGCTTCTGTAGGGTCATGGTAACACCAGTATTTGTACTTTATCAGCATCAAACACACACATACACACACACGAATGGTGACGGTCTTTTCCTGTCGCTTATCCCAGCCACATCCTGTCAGGCTGTAGTTAACATGCCAGTAATATTGAAGGAAAGTGAACAATACTTGTGTTTCTGCAGCATCCTTAGAAAGGTCACAGAGTTGGAGAGACAGCTGGTGTCGTGAGAGTGTTTTTAATTTACTTTCAATGTGTCATGGAGTCTGCTTTTCTCTCCGTTATCTTTGTTTCTTTCATTGCGGTATGTTCCTCTCACTCTGGCATCAAAGGTATGAAATACTTCCTGAGATTTCTTTTTAAATGTTTTTGCTAAACTGGATCTAGCTGGGGAAGGAACACATCTACATTTCTCTGCTAATGCAAACATGAATTAACCTGTTTCCTCCTCCGACAGCAAGTTAATCTGGTTTTAATCTAACCCAGACCATCTTTACAGAATAGGTTCACATTGTTTCTGGTCTGTCGTAGAACATCACTCTCGTGTCTGTATTGAAAAAGTCGTTGCAATTGTTCCCCCTGTCCAAACTGGGTGCACAAGGATCTCTTTTCTTAAGTGATTTCCCTGTGAGACAAAGTCCCTGTTTCTGCAGTCTGCGTGAGATAAATCAAGTGTAATCTTCTAAAGTTAAAGTCTATCTTTGTTACTATCCATCTGACGCTGTCCGGAGAAGCAGAAAGAAGACGTTTGGGACTGAAAAGACTTTGGAAGACATTTATTAGATCCGTATTAGCTTTAGTGGAGGAATGTAACATTTACTCCAGTGCACATCTGAGATATTGTTCTTCACTTGAGTGTTTGAACTCTAACTTTGTTGTACTTTGTACTTCACCACATTTGTCTGACAGCTTTATACTTTTCATTCCTCTTCTAGTCAAGTGACACCCCTGCATCTCCAGATGTGTTGGTGTTGAATGTTTGTGATAAACTGAAGGATGAAATGTTAATATAATAATAAAAATAATAAAAAGCCTCTTGATTCATGTGGAGAACGCATCGTTAACAAAGGGCGTTTCTTCTGAGCTCACAGGACACCAAAAACTAAATATCGCTAGAAATATATAATGATCTTATAGAATAATGCTATAACTTCAACATCTACAGCAGTAAAATGCAACAAACACGTTAATGCAGCAGTCATTTTAATCCAACAAAAGTACATTTAGCTGATAATACTTAAGTGAATACTAAGTGTTTTCACAGCGTGGTGTTGATACTTGCAGAGGGGATCTCTTTGTGGCCAGAAGGAACACTTAGAGAAACCTTTAATGTACTTATGTGCATGTGAGTGAGACAAATGTGAAAGCATTAAAGACTCCACCTCTCATACTGCTTCACTGTTTGTCCTCTCTCCCTCAGACTGGGAGGATGTTGTGGTGGCTCGAGAGGGCATTCCCACCGTCTTGTTCTGTACTGATACGACAGTGAAGGGTCCCGTGGTCATCAACTGGATGGTGAAGTCACTCGCTGTGGATCAATGGAAACTGGTTCTCTCAGCCAGCAAAAAGAAAAAGTTCCACGGTGGCGCCTCGAAGACGTCCATGCGATTGATTGACCCTAACTTTCAGGACAGCGGGGTGTTCTCTCTGTTCTTTCATCCCAGAAGGGAGGACAGCGGTCTCTACTCATGCTTGATAAAGCAACACGAGAGGAACGTGAGGGAGAAGATTATCCTCTTAGCCATCCTTACAGGTAGAACAATGTGCAGGTTACATGTACACCACCTGTGCCCCATGTATCCGTGTATACATGGTAGAACATATTTCTTTTTAAAGTTTTATATCTCTGTATGAGGCCTCTTGATGAAATGTTACATAACTAATAAGTATTGGGAACCTGAAGAAGATTGTGATGTTGCCTCATGAAGGTAAAGTACCGAATCCTGTGAGTGGGCGGCGGCTTATTACCAACTTTTGAACCGAAAATAAATTACATTTAATTACTCATTAATATTTCCTGCAGTGGTGAGATGCAACTAAATACATTTACTTACTTTAGTACCATTTTGAACTTGTATTTTGCTGTACTATTTCTATTTCATGATACTTTATACTTCAACATATTGTATTGCACTGTAGTGTAACATCACATGAGCATCTTATAGCAGATGCAAAAATAAAATGTTATTTCATCATTAATAACAATCCAATAATATATATTCTAATATTACACTCTTAACGGGGCTTTTGTGCATCGTGAGTACTTTAAGTACGTTTAGCTGATAACACCTTCGTACTAATGTAAGTAAGGTTTTGAATTAAGTGTTTTCACAGTGTGGTTTATACAATATGTTGCCGGTGATACTCCTCTACCTTTACATAAGGTATATTTACACTTTACACCCCCCCCCCCCCCCCCCCCCCCCCCCTCATCTCCAGTCACGGTTGTCCCCGCTGCACCTATTCCTCAGCACAGCACCGTGCGGCTGATTGCCCGAGTTAATCCTGACTTCGCTGTCACCAACATCACCTGGGCAACACCTGGAGGCATGTCCATGAAGAGCGAGAAAAAGCCAAACACAGGCACCGTGGCCAAACTGCCAGGGGTCCAGAACAGGGACAGCGGGACATACGTCTGTACTGGTTCTCCCGTCGGGTAACAGCAGCAACGGCCTTCTGGCCTTCTACGTGGACGTGACTGTTGATGGTGAGGATGACTTGAGAGAGACAGAAAAAAGCAAAAGCACTGAGGAGCTGAATATATATATATATATATATATATATATATATATATATATATATATATATATATATATATATATATATATATATAGTTGCTTTTGTTGATGGTGTGAATGGACATCAGTGCTGGAAAGCCCAGCAGCAGCAGCATTATTTATTTAAGCATCATGTAGCTACAGTTCTTCAAAGTATTTACTCATATAGAACAGTTTCAGGATTTTAAAAGTCTACTGTAGATCTTCACTGAAATTCAACCAGTCCTGTGAATATTATAGTTGCTACAGTTATGTATTATTCATTATTTGCTTTTCTTTGCCTTCCCCCGCCCTCCTCCCTTCTCTCCACAGCTGACAATGTGGCCTCATTCACCAATATAACATATGGTGAGTGACTTTGTAACGCAGCAGTCTGAAAGTCCTGTGTCAGCAGCTCGCTAATCAGGCTGAGCAGAATGCAAAAGACCAACTGAAGAAGTAACTCTCAGCATATGAGAACGTAATCCCTATTGTTGTAGGAATGTTCCCCCTATCTCCATTTCCCTACTCTCTTACTATTCTGTTTACTCTCTCTGCCTTCACCTCACTTCTTTCACCCTCGTGTTATTATGACTTCATATCTCATCTCATCTATCCTCTTCCCTCCTGCAGAGAGAGAGATCTCCACCGCCACTCAGGCTCAGACACCCTTCCCCCTGACCTGTCCTGTTGTCCAGGGGGACTGCGTCCGGCTGTACTGGCGCCCTCCAGACAAAAAGAAGCACAATGACATGATTCTGGTGTACCTTTACGACCGCTGGAGGGGTTCCACCTTTATGTCTGACAAAAGCAAGAGTCTCCAGTTCGCAGGCCCGCCCTACAACGCAGAGGCCGGGAGCTTCTCCTTTCTGCTCACCCCTGTTTTTAAAGATGGCGGCCTCTACATCTGTGAAGTGTTACTCAATGACAACGCCTTCAGCTTAAGCACCGTGCTCAGCGTGCTGACAGGTACACATCGGGGTCATGAGGAGGTGGATTAGGAGGAATGAAACAACGGGTGGGGATGGTTTTATGACACGGGTGGTGTCACTTTGAACTTAACCTTGCATACTTGTGTTGTATAACGTGGTACTTTGTGGACTGCTGTTATGAACAGCAGCTGTGATGAAAGGCTACATAAACAGATGGATGACAAAGTAAAGGAAAAACCAACATAACATGGTTTAGTAAGGAGCTGGGCCACCAGGGGCACCAGAGCAGCTTTAATACTCTGCTGGGGGGGATTGAAGATCATTCTTCAAGAAGGATATTCCCTCATTTGATGTTTGGATCATGAAAACTGTGTTTTTGTGGCGAGTGCAATGACCATAACACTTGACTAACAGCATTATTATACTCAGTGACCCCTTATGAGCCCATTGGAGGCATCTTCATTTATTATTTATTGTTTCTCCAACTATTTATTCCTTTAGTTTGTTAAATATGCTTATTTGCTTTCTTGCCGGGAGTCAAACGAGCGGACTAATACCACGCTCATGTCTGCTTGGAGCTGGAGCCAAGAGGCAATTAGCTTAGCTTAGCATAAGACTCGAAAATAATGAGTTTGTAGAGAGGATGAAGACATCCTGTTGTTTCATTATGGGGGTGTCTCGTGTTGTCGGGCAGTCTCTTGCAGAAGGCTTTCAGAACGGAGAATCAGTTTGTTCACATAAAAAACTGTGAAAGAAAAAAGCCAGAGAGAGAAGTTCAAGCCGTGGCTCCCTGCTCACCTCCGCACAGCGAGCTAATCACAAAACTGTCGGATTCAGAAAGTTGCTGAAATGGTGGAACACTGCCAACCTCACGTTCCAACAAGACTCTGGGAAGTCACCGCTCCCTCCTGTTGCAGCACAGAATGTGTGAGCTTTAGACATGTTTACATTAGACCATGCCAGGCTAGCTGTTCCCCCCTGCTTCCAGTCTTTATGCTAAGATAAGCTAATCGCCTTCTGGCTCCAGATGCACACTTAGTGCACATGCATGAATGTCAAATGACTCCTTTAATCTGAATAAAGTGTATAAAGCAGCTGCAAAATAAGCGCCACAGTGAATATAGAGACTTCCCTGCAGACAAAGGATCCGTGTATCTGGGAGCATTTGTTCTGCTGATGTGTCTTTAAGAAAGATACTGAATTACTCCCGGCTCCCAGTGCATTGTTCTCACAGATCACACGCTGTGGAAAAGCGTGAAGAAAATTTCCCACAGCCTTCGGTAAAATGTCACATTATTAAATGAATAACCTACGTTAACAACATCGGTCATGAAAAGGAATATTTGCTCGATTCATAAATTTAAAGAGGAAATATTTGAGCAGAACACCTGTGGACTTTTATGAGAGAGGTTTCACCTTTTGCAGAATCACACAGAATACATTTGCACCCACACACACCCACACACACACACACACACACACACACACACACACACACACACACACACACACACACACACACATACAGTCATGGTGGCCTTGGAAGACTTTACTAATCACAGTCCCACTGGCATCCATCACAGCCGCCCAGACATGACCAGCTGATCCGTCACTGTCACTGTTACCCTGCCTCACAAATCTGCATCCCTCATACTCACACTCACACACACACACACACACACATACCCATCCACCCATGCACTAATCATGTGACGCATATATTTTTACCCCACCTCATTATAAGTATCATTATGTATGATTATACCTGCTGCCCTCCCACCAAGGCCTCATGTGGCCCATGCTGATCAGACTAATCAAGGCTGAAATGTGTGTGTTTTTATGCGTGTGTGTGTGGGGGGTCTGCAGAGTTTGATTACACCCAGATGGATCCTCATTTCAGTTTGATGAGACACTAAGCATCAGTCACAGTCAACCAATGCATTAGCAGCAAATCACTTTAATGAATATATATTATTTTGACCCCTCTCTGAATTGTTCTTTGTTTTGTATAGCACTTTCCCTTTAGCCCATTACTCTCGATCTGTCCTTGGCCTTTTCTATATTCACACACTACCCTTTAACTTACTTTCTCTTCCTGCCTCGCTCTTATCCCTTCCCCCCCTGCCTGTCTTTGTCACTTACTCAACCCGTCTTCGATTTCTTTGCGTTTGTTTTGCCCCTCTGTAACATTTTCATACCCTTATCCACAGTTAAAACCAAACCTTCCTCCTCAACGCTGGAATTGGGGTGTGCGTACTCAGAGAGGTCCCAGGTCCGAAGTGCAACTTGGAAACACCAGGATAAGACTCGCCGGCTGAAAATGTTCAGCAAAGGTCCTGGCAGTATCGCCACTGTTCTGCCCTTACCCGTCACTTTCGACACGGCCGGGAACTACACCTGCATCCTACAGCTGAAGAACGGGCAGACCGTCCAGGCAACGCAAGCTGTCTCACTGGCCTATAAAGGTGGGAGGGATCGTGTGGTATCACAAAGACTGCTCTGTTTTCTGATTTTCTTTATCAACACTATATTATTTTAGTAGCCCGGGAGTTCTGGCAGACTTCCTGTCAACTCAGTGGAGATAATGAACCATGAATGAGGAAGATCCTCGGATACGTGCTCCGTGAAGCGTTCTGTGGTGCATTCAAGCCAAAGTCAGGTCAATTCATTTGGCAGAAGGCCCACAGTTTGTGGAGGTAAAAGCTCCTGACACATTCCACATGTGATTCTTCCTTAATGTAGCTAAAGAAAGGTCAAAGGTCAGGACATCTGTGAAGTTATGATTTGCAGATCACACCCGGCGGGAATAACTCGGTCCATTTAAGTGCCCATTTTTCATAAAAATCCACCTCAATTTTAATACTCTGCTCAGCCTTCTATGAAATGTAAAACTGCTCATCACACTCACCCAGCTGATATGCGAATATAAGAAGACAGGACCTTAGGACATCTCTCCTCACAAAAGCTGAATTATTCAGGCTTATTGTATTGGTGGCTGTGGGGAAGCACAGGAGGATGTGACAGTTGAATGGATCCCTCAGCGGAGACGAGTTCACTCCCCGTACCCCAATACATCACTTGGGTTGAGAGGGGCCCAGAGCTCATCATGATGCACGCTGATGGCACGGCTATGAGAGTAATGGGAGTGGAGGAAAGAGAGAGACGGCGATAAAGACGGGGAGAGGGAAAGGCTGGCTCAGTCTTGCACTTGTCCCGTGTCAATTGAGGAATTTAGAGAAGTGAGAAGTTCAATTAATGTGAGTGTTGGATGACCTACATCTACTCTGTTGAAAAGTGACTCGACGCTTCGGCAATGTTGTCCTTGTTACATTCATGCCTATAAAGCATATTGAAATGAAAGAAATGACAGATTGCACAAACACTGCAATTGTGCAAGATCGCTCAAAAGTTTTTGGTTAATAATGAATAATATGACAATAAGTAATGACAGTTAAAAGT
The DNA here is from genome assembly GCF_900634415.1 of Cottoperca gobio. Classification (NCBI taxonomy): domain Eukaryota; kingdom Metazoa; phylum Chordata; class Actinopteri; order Perciformes; family Bovichtidae; genus Cottoperca; species Cottoperca gobio. The sequence goes on along the minus strand of NC_041370.1, from coordinate 3,196,550 downwards.
TTAGAAACAGTTGTTCTGGGTAGCGAGGAGGCGCACCAGAGACAGCTGGCTCGTAAACAAACTCAAACACCTTTTTGGTTCACTGGAAATAACCAAAAACTAATACAACAAGTGATATATATGTCATTTAGGGTTATCTTGTGTGCTGGAAGCCAAATCTAAAACTATAGCGCCGGATGTAGAAGTAAAAAGATTCTGCATAATAGAATTCCTTTCACTGATGGCACAGTTCAGAGGATGCAAAAATGAAGCAATCATTTTGCTCCGCAGCACATAAAATACTTAAAATGTCAGGGATGTTCTGCAATCAGTCGCTATCCTGAGTTGGCCCACCATTTGCAAAGCATTCAAGCAGTTCTTTGGTCTTCCTTCTACAACCGCTCTGATGTAATCCCCCCCCCCCCCCCCTTCCCTCATTTGAGATGAAATAGACGATGAAGGGAGGAAGTGCCAATAGAGTTAAGGCAAAGGTGAGATAGAGAATGGTGGAGGTGGAGCGAGGGACAGAAAGAGAGAAAGAAGAGATATGTTGGTGAGAAACTGGGAGCATTTATGCCTCACTTCATTGCACTCAATTACCATAATTCATGCGTTGAAGCTGGCATGGAGAACAGTGCAGGTCAGTCTGAGGGTCAGCACTCACCTCAGTATTCTATTAGCAACCTCTACACACACACTCACCAATCAATTACACTTCACAGCATGAAATGATTGATCATGTTTAGGCCGGATAAAAGCTGTGACACCAGGACGAAGGTGAGCCCCACGGGCCACCGTCCATCAGATGCCACAGAGAGACACTGTGAAGAGATGATGAGTCAGGAAGAGTCTGTAGTGACTGTTCTGTTGATAAGACTTCTCTTTTGTAATCCAAAGATGTCTGACAGATCAGATTGCTTTGTGCTTCCGTGAGCAGCGACAGAACACATGTTCAGGTACACTAAACTACAGCGGTCCCTGTGGAAGCGAGCACCTCCCTCCTGCTTCTCGTGCCGCCCCGTGGCTCTGTTGTGCAAGACGGATGTGATCCTCATTATGCAAACAAACCTGACAAGTTTCATGGCACGTGCGCGCTCTTCTAACACACTTTGACTGGCGCTACAGTGAGCAAATGATCTGCTTATGTAATGTTTGTGATAATCATGCCTACGCCTTCTCTCCACCTGTTGTCCAACTGCGTCGATAGGGTTTAGCTGAAAGACCGCTATTTACATTGTTTGTCAGTTGTTTGTTGGTGGATCAGATGTCAAGAGACTTCTCCTTCATAGATAACATACATGACGTTAAGTGATCGGGATGAGGAATAGGATTTGCAAAAGCAACCTCATCAAACTGGTCTGTATGGAAGAGATGTTGTGTATGATCTGACAGTATCTGTTCTCTTTGATTCTGGTGCTTTTATTCTTCTCGTCCACGTTTGAAATTGACAGCGTTTACTGTTCAGACTCAGTGTCTGTCAGATTGATGTGTATTCAGTCTGTCTGACAGAGCGTGGATTTCCTTCTTCCACTGCACCATCATTGTCTGTGACTGACAGCAGAATGATGCAAATGCATGTAACATGTTTTGGAAATCTTTGCTGCAAAACCCATAGCTTGAAGTGATTACGTAAAGAAAAGGCAAACTGGAGAACACACAGCAGTAACTTCTCTTCGTGTCGTTCAACCACACACGGTCATAGCTCTGTAAGTGTCATATTAGCTGTTCTTGAAAACATTCATGGCTTTTTCCTCTCCCTCCCTCTTCTTTCTCTCCCTTTAGCCTCCCTGCCCCCTTCTCTTTCTGCTTTATTACTCCTGGTGCCCCTGGTTGCTGCGGCTGTCGGTGTGTTGCTATGGAGACAGAAACACATTTCTGATCGAGGTAAGTCTTCCGGCGGTTTCTTTTTCTTTTTTTGACAGCTTTCCGTGTTCCGTCCATCTTTGGCCCCTGTCGGCTGCCACTGAGTGATGTGGGCCGTGACATCCTCTGGGGTTGTTGTAATGAATCTGCCCCCACGTCTCCCCTCCCTGTGCGTTTGAGTGTGTGTGTGTGTGTGTGTGTGTGTGTGTGTGTGTGTGTGTGTGTGTGTGTGTGTGAGAGAGACTGCATTGGTAACTATCTCTCTGTGCTCAGGTATTGAGCAGTCTCTGACTGTCCAGTCGGGTGAAGTGGAGAACATCTATGAGAATCCTGAGGATATCAGACAGGTGATGAATTCAGACATGTTCAGTATCTAAATGTCCTCTGATAATTTGTCCTCCTCATCTTCCCACTGTGGTATTTAGCACTCTTTCTCTTCACTGTTTGTTTGTCTCATCCTCCCCTCCCCTTTCCCGTCTTGTCTTTATTGTTGGCAACATTTGTTTTGTTTTTTTTGCTTTCCTACTCTGTTTGTGTTTTCCTCTGATTTTCATTATCCCTCCCTCTCTGTCACTTGTTGTTCATTAAACCTGTTTTCTCTGCTCTCCTACCTTCCCTACAGGCTCCTCCCCAGGGCTCAGTCTACATGGTGAGTTATTGTGTGTTCCCCTGCGCACACACACACACACACACACAAAGGCGTGTTGCATATGTGTGTTTGTGAGGAGAAGTTGTGACACACACATCCACCAATGCATACAGACACACTCTCTCTTCCTCCCTAAGCTGTCAGCAGATATGTCTTCCCTCACACTCGCAGTCCTCTCCTCCAATCTGTCAGCTCTCTCTCAGATAAACCCTTTGCCTATCAACTGTCACCCTTACATTACTGGTATTAACAAATCAATCTCATTACACAGGGTACAGAGGGACATAAATCTGGCCTCAGTACCATGAGTCTCTCTCTTTATCCTCCTCTTCACTGTCCCACTCTTTCCTTCTCTCCCTTCCCCCCTTTTCTTCTTTATGCCAGGATTTGAAGCCAAGAGGAGAGGATGATGTCTATAAGGAACTGGAGCGGTAAGCAAAAAGCCTTGCATCACCTGTTTGTGCTTTTGTATGTTGAACTGTATGTGTGTGTGGGTTCATGTGTGTGTGTGTGTGTTTGCACTGTCACTCACATTCCTCTCACACTCACCAATCACGCTGGCCTGAACATCACCCTGACACTGTGGCATAATATCACGCCATGCGCTGACAGGCAGTGCTTCTTCGCCCCTGTGTTGTTGTTGTTGCGTGGGCTGTCTGTGTTTGTGTTTAAGGAAAAATAAAAGAGACTGGGGGACGAGAGATTTTTTTGTGTGAGTTTGTCTTTGTGCTCTGTTTTTCAGATACTAACATTGTCAGAGCTGATCACCTACCCACATCTCATCCTCATCCAACTGTCACATCCACTCAGTTCCCAGCTGCAGCAAAAGGCCTTTATAAACAAAAGTAACAACAGAATGTCAGAGTTGGGATTGGAAGAAAAACTTTAATGCTTCAGGGAAATGCATGCTTTTTTTATTTATTCTAAGCTATTGCTCTTGATAAGTTCTTTATTACTGATTTGCTTTGACTTCACATAGAGGAGAAGGGGGGAGATTTTCACATAAGGCTATAAAATGTGTTCCAAATGTTTGGAAGTGAATATGTTATATTGTCTCTTATTTACTTAAGCATTTGGTTTTGTTGTTTATCAGCTGTCTTGTTATTCTATAGATATCTGTATTTAAGGATATGCACTTCTAAATAAACGTGTCTGTAATGTTGCTTGACTCCAATACGTTTTTCCAATACAATTTCTAAGCGCTTTCGCTTTTGAGACTTCTGGTCCGTGCAGGCTTCCGTAGTCCTCATAGTGGAAGAATGGCTGGCTGGATGTGGCTCCGCTGTATTTTAGGGCCTCATTTGCAACGAATTCACCGTTCAACAGACCCGTCTAGACCTGAAGGCAGGGCCGGAAGGAGGGTAGGGATATCTATGATGTTTTGCATTTTTTTGAGAACAGATGAACTGCGAAAACTGAGCAGTATTTAATCTCTTAGCATTGATGTAGCTCCGGCTGCGTCCCGGAAGTGTCAGGTTTGTTATTGAAAACCCTGCTGTCACTGCACACAGCCGGCAATGACTGCTTGTAAATAAATGAAATGAGAGTTGCACATCAATACAATGTCGTTTCATCTTCAATTAGTTTGTGTTTAACCGTCACAGTAACAGCTAGTCTAGTTGAAGCTTTACAAACTTTGTTTCCTCAAAGCCATTAAGCTGGTTAAGCTAACGGTATGAGGGAGAGCAAACTTTGACACAACGGGAGGAGAAAAGATAAAAGCTGAACAGAAAACTTATAATACGAATTATAATTTATGTTTACTTTCACAGAGCCACTATAAAGACTCAGTGTAGCTGGAATATCTATTAGCATGTCTTTTTAAATGGCTACAGTCAGTGCTACTAGCTAGCTAACGTTAGCTCTCTGATAGGCAGAAGTTGGCAACCATAGTTACTGCACACATTACACATGTATACATTACACTTCATTTGCTTTTGGTTATTTAATTTGCTTTGTTGTTACAATATACTGTGGAAAGATATGTATATAAACGTTAATGTCTCCTCGGGGCAATTTGCTTTACAGACTGTAGTCCAACAAATGCATACAATACATCATACACAGCACAAGATCCACATCTACTACACTGTCATCTCCACGAGTCATGGAAGAAGAAGGTGCAAAGACATGACATCAGCGTTATCATTTGTTTAAAAAACCAATAGCAGATGGAACAAAGGACAATCCATCTATTAGTGTTAACCTTCACTCTGATGGAAGCATCTGGAACTCAACATTTAGGATGTTTCCGGTCCAAAACAATAATATGTGCCTGTGCCATGACCTCATGACCTCATGACCTCATACAGGTGCTGAAGGTCATTAAGAGTAGCACCAGTTTTCCCCAGCTTGTTCCTATTTATAAGACTAAAACTGCCAAACCAGCAAATCATAGAACAATAAAGGACAGACCAAATAAAGGAAGAATAAAACATTTTTATCAGTGTCACATTAAGACTTTGCAACTTCCTTAAAAAGAACAACCATTGATTTGCCATTTTTATATATATATATATATATATATATATATATATATATATATATATATATATATATATATATATATATATATAGTATTTGTAATTGAATCCAGTTTACAATAAGCTGGCTCACCCTTAATCACACACACAGGGCCTCCTCTAAGAATCAATCCTATTAGTAGGAATACAGAATTAAATCAAATTATTACATACAGTAGTTAATCCATTATCATTTATAACACATTAACTATTTATTTATTTACATGTGTAAGATTTAAGTTGCTGTTTCATGTCCCTTGAGCCTTAAGAGTAAATTTAGTTCCTACCTGTCATTGTTTTTACGAGGGAGTGTAACAGTGGAGTTGGGTGTACACCGTCGTGCTGTATTGGTATAAAACACTTATTACTCACAGGCCAGAACGCTTTCAACCTAGAAAGTAGAGTTACAATATGAACCTCTTTCTCTCCGACAGCAGGGATGGAACTACCAACCCAGGAGTCTGGAGAAACACTCTGACAGCGTCCTCGGTTGGGTCAGTACGGTTGTATGACTGATGATACTGTGTGGAAAAGATTAAGAAGTTCTGTCAAGTAAAGGTTGTGTTTTTCTCCCTCCAGGCTTCAGCGCTGTGGTCTCTGTCCTACTACAGCTCTCCTCTTCTCCTCTGCTATCTGTACAGGAAAGGTAGGTTGTATGAATGATGTGTGTTGGGAAACACAAGGTGACTTCTCCACTTGCACTCATGGCCAGAAACATTGTGGATTTATCGATCAACTGAAAACGAATTCACTTATCAAGTAATAACCGAACACAATCTTTGGTTGAAGCTTCTTCAATGTGAGGATTTGCTGCGTTTATTTTTGTAGATGGAATATGTTTTTGGACTGTTGGTTGGACTAAAAAAGACTTTTTGATGCTTAAAAGACTAAATTGTAGCATTAGTTGTGACACAGAGGGACAGAAGTGGTTGTATAAAAGAATAATAATGATAATTCAGTGTTATTATTTAGTGAATTTCAGCTAATTGAAATCGGGATGTTATCACGTTATGATCTCCACAAAATTGTTTTAATTTAAACATTTCAGATTGATAGAAACAAATCTAGTTGTATTTCTTCCTCGTGCCTTTATATTATACTTGCACTTGAAGTGTGAGCTCAATATTTTTCATGCAAAGTCTTTCTCAGAAGGTTTGGCATTGACAAATATCAAAAAGTGTATTTCTTTCTGGCTGACATTTCTACTTCCATTAAGGAAGGAAAAACTGCCAGTGGGGGGATGTTCTCTGTTCTCCTACAAGTGGGATTAATATAAAGTTAATCAACTGAATCATCCAGAGCTGCATTAGAAACGAATTGCTTGAGGTCGTGTGCTACTCCGCACTGTATAATTGAGCTTCTGATATTGATTTATTCATATGGTTGTAGGGTAGTTGTCAGACTGTGAATCTGTGTATTGGTGCACGTTAATGAGGCTCAGGTTTTGCATGGAAAGAGGGGGGTGGGCGGGGGTTATGTGGATGTCTGTGTCACTATTGCTTTGTGTATTTTTAGGTTACATCTGCAGCAGCAAGCTGGTTCCAGTGAGTCAGTATTTGGGAACAGTGCTGGTGTGTCTCCTCGGATTGGCCTGTCTTAGAGGTGAGGATACAGATTTCAACTGACTGGCAGGCGATGACTAATTCAATTCATTCATCTTTTAGATAACACAACACATAACATGCTGTATATGCCGCATGCCAATAAGATTTCATTAACATTGAGGACGCTGCACAAGGTCTACACCCACAGAGCATACTAAACGACCGCTTGAGGCTTTGCAGCAAAGTGTTGTTTGTGTTTTATGTGTACTCAGTCTGTATCTCTCTCTCTCTCTCTCTCTCTCTCTCTCTCTCTCTCGGTTTGTGCTTATCTTTGCCGTCTCTCCCTCCTTCCCTTTATCCACCAGGGTGGGGGAGATGGAAAAGCTCTGAGTATCTTCAGTTTATCTCTATTCTTGAAGAAACCAAGATTAGTCACACACCAACAAACAAGGTGAGGTTGTGACAAAATCCTAGTTACTCATGTGTTTGTAAGTACTCATGTTACTACATCAGAGTGTTTGTAAGTACCCATGTTAATACATTAAACGGTACAACTCATTTGTTGTTTGTTCTTTCCATTTAGAAAAAACTGAGGTGCTACGACTTTGACTTCTCGTACTGGCCTTCGGATTTCAGCTGGACAGAAGTCAGCAACCCGTACGTTTTTTGCTCTTCTATTTAATTGCCATTTCAAACGGCCATGTCTTTGCTGCAATTCTCTCCCCATCAGGGTCAGTTCATTATGAATACATGCACTCAAAGCACTCTGAAGTAAATGGGTAAACGCATACACTGAATGTCAAATGCTTTGGGGCTTGTCTGTTTCATTGTACGCCTTTGACTCCGTTTGACAGAAAACTCTCCAAGGCTGGTGTTTCTCTGCTAAAGCCAGAGCCCAGATTAAGAGGAACAGCAGACAGTGTCCTCAACTCTGTGCGCACTCTCCCGTGTCACATCATCAGGTAACTGTGCTTTCTGCAGCACCATCCAAACACGAAGGCTGACAATGCAGATTTGTTTACTAGTATCAGGGGATGGATATGATTTGCTTTATAGTGTGTGTACACCCTTATTCATTCTTATATAAAGTCTGTGTCCGGTGTTGCTACAGTTTCAATAAGTCTGTTTTCTTCCCCTCCAGTTTTCTCATCGTCCACTCATTTGGGAGGAGGATGCTGTACCCTGGCTCTGTAGGTTTACTGCAGAAAGCCATGAGGCCCATGCTTCTGCAAGGCCAGGCTAGGTTAATAGAAGAGGTAAACACACACACACACACACACACACACACACACACTAACCGTCTCTACTCACTTCAATATACACTGATAATCATTCTGTCGATTTCCCTCGTTTTTGTCTCAGTTTGACGGCCAGCGGAACAAGCTGGTGGCCTGCGATGGCAATGAGATCGACACAATGTTTGTGGACCGGAGGAGAGGGGGGGGGCAGACTGGTCAGACGCTGGTTAGTGTCGACAACGATTTGTTGTTTTTGTGCCTTGGGCTTGTTCCAGGGTCCAACAAAACTCGTGTCACATCTGTCACATTACGAGTGGCTCTTGAAATGTATGAATTCTGCCGCAGGTCATCTGCTGTGAGGGGAACGCAGGCTTCTATGAGGTTGGCTGCATGAACACTCCCCTGGAGGGTAAGAAAGCCTGAACTTCACAAGAGTCAAGTCGGAAATTGTTGTATTTGATTTTTCTGTATTTAAGTCTCGTGTCGATGTGCACTGTAGGTGGCTACTCTGTACTGGGCTGGAACCACCCTGGCTTTGGAGGCAGCACGGTGAGCAGGGTTTTCAGATTTGGTACTACATCCTTGAAGGATGTGTTTCCTGAAACTAGCCAGAGAGTTTAGGGATCTTCAGTCAAGCTCGCTATTAGGCAAAGTATTTCTGCTTCCTGAGCTCCTGACTCAAGACGACAACGATTACAATGTCAGCCGAGGAGTGAGCGCTGGAGACAGAGGGAGGGCCACAGAAAGGCACAGCTTCTCTGCAGATACAAACTAGGGACGTGATGAGAAACCATAGGTAATGGTACCTTCAGGGCTCGAGTGGAAACCAATGGCGTCCCGGGACAATAGAAAATGTGTTTAGGGTGAAGTAAACTCACTATTGAACCTATTTTTCCCTGATTATGCAACAATATGAACAAATCTGTGTTGAAATCAGCAGGAGGAAAGCTGTTAGCGGCCGGTGAACAGGTTCCATCCAGTTTCATTATGATGCGTTCAGGCTCTATTCAGTAAAAATGAGTACTATGCGAAGGAAGAAAATGGTGATATCATGGTG
>NC_041370.1:3152698-3182698 GCF_900634415.1 Cottoperca gobio | reverse complement strand
TGGCTGTATTTGCAAAGAAGCAATTATAAGTAGAAATGCATTGCTACAATATAAAATAATCTTAAAAGTAGAAGATTTAATCTTTTTATAAATGCAGCCAAACGTGTAAAAGCTTTTCAGGTTTCTTTCTGTGGACACTATCTTCATGAACAAAGCTGTACCCTAAAATGACGCTCTTACATGTTCTATTAAATATGCTGAATAAAATGTTTGACATAAGGGACTGAACTCATTACACAGATATAGAAGAGACTTAAATTAATAGATTGCTGAAGACAATTGTCTGACATAAGAGCTTTATTGAATCCCCTCAGTACATGAATACACAGACATGAAATATGGATAGAAATCCTGATTTACATAATGCTAAGGGGAAAGTCACATCATTTTCCTGAAGTTGTCCATGGCTTCTTTCACTTTTTCAAGTTCGGTTTGGCTCTGCCGGAGCTGTGGAAGGAAAGGAAATCATTGTTTAGCATAAGTTTGTCACCCCGAGAAACCCTGCGAGTCCATTTCTTTTTCACACCTTCTCAGCATCCAGCTCCTGCACCTTCACCGGCACCTTCTCCTTGTAGTCACTCTTTGCAATCTTCTCACTCAGCTTCTCCATCTGTTTCTCCAAGTCACCTTTCTTTGTCATCAGCTTCGCCACTTCTTTCTCCACGTCAATGAGACCCTGCAGGAATTAAAGGTGAAATGAAGACGAGCGCCACAGCTGAAAATAAGGATCTCGTTATTTCAGTCAAAAAGGAGGAAGAGATGAACTCAAGAGGAGGAGACCTTTGTTAAAATAGTGTCATTACTAGATAATCAGGTAGTCGTGTAACTGTTTGCATCTTTAAATCCAATCGTATACGTTACACAGGAAGATAAGATGAAACCAGAACTAATGTCTTTACACGTCAGGTCTGGGGGAGAGTGATGGGAGAAGGCAAACACAATTGAACAAGTTCCCCCGCCCTCACCTTGAGCATAAGGTTGACGGTACATCTGTCAGAGGCGATGGCTACAGCACAGCCTCCGGGGACGGGCTGATTATCTGTCAGAGGGACGACGGCCTGAGAATAAGACAAGGTCTGAATCTGCAGGCTGTACTTCTGCACCAGGGACACGGTGGCAGAGTCAGTGCACTGGAGGAAGCCTGCGGGAGAAACGGACACGCCGAAGTTCAGACATCACAGACGAGTTGTTGACGTTCAGGATCCAATACAACCTGTTTATGCATAAGGGTATTTGTTCTCGTACGTTTGCCAGTATTCAGGTCCGTACATAAAGGAAACGCACTTAAAGTACAATAACTGGGAAGTGGTGTGTCGTCTTACAGTCGGCTCTGGTCCTGGTCAGGTTGTAGTCGGCCCTCAGCGAGCGGATGGTCTTGATCACATTCATAACGAAGTCCATGTCCCGGTCGACCTCGTCGCTGTGCCAGCAGAACTACAAGTCACAGGAAACACGTTGCTCACGATGACAGAAGGAGAGCATCGCCACAAAATGAACTTCAGGGACCATCATTTAAAATAACTGATGGCAAGTTTATAAAATAAATAATCTTCAGTTCCGACCAAGGTTTCATCATAAAATGTTGTGAATCTACTGGTTACAACCAAATATAATTAACGTTAGTTCAGTTTCAACTAGAATACATCACTACCGAAAAAAAGAAGACGTAATTCCCGTTAACTCTGGTGACATTGAACCACACATACTTAACGGACTTGACCTTCCAGGAGACGGCGTGACGCAATCGTTGCTCAAACAAACCCTATTGTTGTTAACGGTCTCCACTTGTAGAACTAAATCATTCATAAGAAAGATTTAAATATTGTATGCCATTTAATAAGCAATGCAGCTGGGCTCGGATGTGAACCAGCTGGAGTCGGGACGACTGCGTGGTGGAGGACTCGAGTTGATTCCTAAATTAAGAGATTTAAACATTGTGGCCATTCCTAAACATTTTACATTAAATATATAAAAGCAAATGCACTCTGAAGACTAAACTTAAGTGTAATCAAGAAGTCAACACTAAAACATTTCCTGTACACACTTTTCATTCTAATTCAAGGACTTTCCAGGCCCCGTTCCCCCAAATCCAAGGACCCAACACGGCGTAGTTTGAGAAACAGATCAATGTTAATTACTGCCACGGAAAACAGAAAGAATATCCACTTCTCTATAAAACATAAACTTTCCAGCACTTTCAATGTCTATTCACAAAAACCCCCCTCAAATTCACAAACATTCAAGGATTTCAAGCACCCGTGAGAATCGTGTTTTCTCACCTCCTCTGCTTCGGGGTAGGATGTGACACAGATGCTCGAGGGATCGCTCTGAGGTCGTCGTCGTGGTAACCTCTGGTAGAGTTCCTCGCTGACGAAGGGCATCACAGGAGACAGAAGTCTCAGCCCGACGTCTAAACAGCTGTACAGCGTCTGTCTGCACACCAGGGCCCGGCTCTGGCTGGCGCTGTCCTCCTCGGCTCTACTGAACACCGGTTTCACACTTTCCTGCAGGACAAGAAGAGTGAGGAACAGATGTGGCGCACGGCCTTCTGCAATAACCCTTTAACGCGCCATTTAAGGTGCATGTTTGTTACCAGGTAGACGTCACAGAGCTCGTACAGCCAGAAGTTGTAGATGGCGGTGGTGATGGTTGGGAAGTCGTAGGACTTGAAGCCGGCATCGCAGAGAGCGACGGCAGCACTCAGACGAGACAGAATCCAGCGGTCTGACACACTCTCCTCTCCACTCAGCTGGGGGGGGTTGGATCAACACATCCAGTGGGTGAATACAAAGCAAGAGAAAGTCCCAGACAAACAACAGGAACTCTGTTTCAGTCGACATTTACTTAAAACACGCCACTGGATGAATATGAATCAGTTTGGAGCAGCGCTTGTTTATATTCTACGCGTGCTTCATCTTCTCACCTGGGCTTTCTCCGACGGTACAAAGTTGTCTCCCAGTGTCTTCATGGCAAACTTCACAGCGTTCCACAGTTTGTTGCAGAAGTGACGGTAGCCCAGGATGCGGTTGACATCCAGGTTGATGTCCCTCCCTGAGAGACGCACACACAGGAGCACAAAGGATGACTTCGCTGTGTATTAGAATGGATTTACTTTGTAACAACGGACCTTGTACTGGCGGTTTGTTTGATACATTTGATATAGTCACGGTGGAGCTCCAACAAGGGAGAGCGTAAGAGAGAGAAATGAGCTAACCCTGGCCCGTGTAGGCACACAGGGCGAACCGGAGAGCATCTGTGCCACACTCTGGGATGCCATTTGGGTAGTCGGACGTCTGGCCTTGCTTCGCCTTCTCCACCTCCAGAGGATCCAAGTTGCTCTCAGTCAACATGGCATGAAGACCCTGGGAGGAAAGGGGGACGAGGAATAAGGAAGCATGTCACCACTGTGTTTCCTCTCTTCATCCTGAGAATGAGAAACCGCTCTAAGGTGTTTTAACAGGACATTTAAAGGGTTAATATTATTATTACTAAGTGTAATTTAACACTAGTCCTTCAGTGCCCTCTAGAGGTCGGCTTCGTCTGACAGAGCAGTTTCTGCCCAGCTGGGGGGGAAAGATTGATGGTCTCAATTAAAGCTGGTTGGAAGCAGAAAAGGTGCTTAATAAAGCGTACATAAGAATCAGAGCCTCAGGGGAGCAATACGCGTGTAGTGAGTGTAAGAGAGGACCGACTGTATGTGCATATCTGAACATGCATCAGAGCGTGATTAGGCTTCACCTCCAGGGAGATCCCTGTAATGACGTCCAGAGGGTCGATGACGTTGCCCAGAGATTTGCTCATCTTCCTTCCATGTGCGTCCCTCACCACCGCGTGCAGATAAACCTGTCGCAGAGCAATCATCATTACTTAGTCATGTCCTGCTGACACACTGGCGTCACAGCCCGTTGTGTTCCGGTTCGACTGGTCCCACCTCTTTGAAGGGCAGCTTGCCGGTCAGTTTGAGGCCCATCATCACCATACGAGCGACCCAGAAGAACAGGATGTCATGGCCCGTCTCCAGCAGGGTGCCGGGGTAGAAGACATTCAGGTCCTGCGTCTAAAGGAAGACAAACAGGACGCGGAGGAAACACAACTTTTACTTTCCAACATTACCGCGTGTTGCGTGCCGTCTTTTATTCTCTTTCCTGGAGTTTATATTTACTGTTATTCCCCTCATCCCCTGGGCTGATCGGGGAACGTAACGCTGATTAAAAACATTTCATATTCACATCATATCATAAACTTTCCGTCCCCTGCTCGCGGCAAGTGAGTTTGTTTCGGTGGACACTGATGGCAGATGTTAGATGTTCATCATCTGGTTGTCTGTTCACGATCCATTAGTGTAATTGTTCTTCTTGTGCAGCGATGGCTCCAGGCTCTCTCGACACTCGACTACTATTTTGTGTATTTTGGCCAAAAAAGCAAATGCACAATAAATAAAAGGTTAAAGCTCATTTTTGACTAATTGCTTTATTTTCAATACGTCTATAGATATCGCAGTAATATATCGTTTTACCATTAAAACGTCCGTTTGAACTTACGATAGAAAACCTCAACGCAACATAAGGATGAAGAGTATTTAAGGAAATATCTTGAGGACAAAGATCTTTCTGCAACCAGTGTAATATATTAATACATTAGTGTCGCAGCGGTGCTGCTTTTTATGCTTTCTTTTATTCTATCTTTTTGGAGCAGTGTTTCTACTGCAGGATCCTAACAATCTACTGCAAACAGTGTGAGTAGAAAGGTGGATGACTCTTACCTCATTAGGCCATCCGAAGATGGAGAAGGGGAAAATGCCAGACGAGAACCAAGTGTCCAGAACATCCTCGTCTGAAACACGGGAACAAAAGTTATGAATATGGAGGAGAATGAATCACATGAGGGGATTAGAAAGCATTTACAATAATTGTAGTAATGAGACTAAATTAAAAAGTGAAGCCTCACCCTGTCGGAGGGTAATTTTGTCGGTAGACACGTTGAAGCGCTTTGCTGCCTTTTCTCTGGCCTCGTCCTCCGACCTGCCACTGATCCAGTAACGACCGTCCATGTCCTGCAGAAACACAAACAGAAGCACAGACGAGATAAATAAAAAGAAACAGGCGAAGAAATATAGAACAACACCACAAGTAGTTTTTCATCAAACAGCCTCCAGACCTTGACGACAGTGACAGACATCATCTTACCTCTCCCGGCTTCACGGAGGGATCGCTGACAGTGATGAAGTAAGCAGGAATACGGTGACCCCACCACAGCTGCCGCGAGATGCACCAGTCCCTGAGAGGAAGACGGATGAGAGGAGACTGAAACAGGACTCACTCCACACTTGTTTTTAAAGTAATCTTTCTATCTATATTCAATCCAGTCTATCGCTCATCCATCCATATCCATCCATCTATATTCAGCACTCCATCTCTCAGCCATCCATCTCTCCATCCAATCCATAGCCAGCCATCGACCTGTCATCCATGCCAATCTCTCATCAATCCAGCCAATCTATCTATATCCATCCAATCCATCCATCCATCTATATTCATCCATCCATCTCTCATCCATCCATCTATCTATCTATATCCATCCATCTCTCATCCATCCATCTCTCATCCATCCATCCATCTATCATCCATGCCATCTATATCATCATCTATATCCATCCATCACATCTAGATATCCATCCATCCATACATATCAGGCATCCATCACTATCTCATCATCAATCCATCTCAATCCATCTCATCCATCACCTATATCTCATCCATCCCATCCTATCTCTCTCATCATCCATCCATCTATCATCCATCCATCTCTCATCCATCCATCTATCTATATTCATCCATCCATCTCTCATCCATCCATCTATCTATATTCATCCATCCATCCATCCATCTCTCATCCATCCATCTATCTATATTCATCCATCCATCCATCCATCTCTCATCCATCCATCTATCTATATTCATCCATCCATCTATCTATATTCATCCATCCATCCATCTCTCATCCATCCAGCTATCTATATTCAACCATCCATCTCTCCATCTATATTCATCCATCTATCATCCATCTCTCTCTCTCTCTCTAGAGCTGCAACTATTAGTCACTTATCAATTAACTGACAGATTGACAGAAAATCAATTAGCGAACTAACTTAATAACCAATTAATCATTTTTTCACCTGTTTGTGTTTACAGGTTCTCTTTTCTCTGACGTGGCAGTAATTTAAATATTTTGCTCTGAGAAAACATCACTTTGGGCTAAGTGTATTTCACTATTTATATTTACAGAATAATCAAGAAAATATGCGGATCAATGAATAATAATAATAATAATAATAATAATAATAATAATAATACAAATTATCGTTAGATGCATCCCTACTATTGTGAAAATCTTTTAAAAGAATATTAGTGTATTATGTATTCCCTGCATGAATTTGAATTTAAGACTTCAACTATAAATTAAATTGGACATTAAAAAAAGCCATAACTGGCCAGATATATTCGGGAGCACAAACATTGTAATGTTTACCTGATGTTGTCCATCCAGTTGAACCAGGTCTTGAGGTGGTGATCGGGGATGATTTTGAGGCGTCCCTCTCTGACAGAGTCTGCGGCCTGCTTGCCCATCTCTGCACAGCTCACGTACCACTGTGGCTTCAGCAGCGGCTCCACGATGTCCTTGGAGCGACTGATAGGGCAGATTCACAACGGGGCTTAAAGGATGATCCCGAACAGGATGAAAAGATCTAAAACACGGATAACCTGTGTTCATCTTGTGCACACATGAACCTCACTCTACCTGCACACGGGCACAACCATGGGGTTGTCTTTGATCTCTTTGAAATGACCTCTGTCCATGAGAGCCTGCAGCACCGCCTTCCTGGCCTCAAACCGCTTCATGCCCTGTGGTACAGACGGGGTAGTTAAGAAATGAAAAATCAAGACATGAAACTGCGACACCGAGCAAACGATGAGTAAGCCCGACTTTTAGTGTCACGGTGGAAGTGCACACACTGCAGGGGGAAGGGAGATAATGAGACACCATACCAGGAAAGGAGGGGGCACGTTAATGAGCAAGCCATTCTCGTCCAAGATGTTGATGAAGGCCAGATTGTGTCTCTCTCCAACCTCGTAGTCATTATGGTCGTGGGCCGGGGTGATTTTGACAGCACCTGAGCAGAAAATGGTGCAGAGGGACAGAGAGAGGAGAGAGAAGCGCCATAATAAGGAAAGTGGCATGGCGTAACGAATGATCGCTTATTCTCAGCAGGAAGATCGTCTCGTCCTGTAACCATGCCTACCTGTTCCAAAGCTCATGTCCACGAAGTCATCGGAGACGATGGGCATCTTGCGATCACAGAAGGGGTGCTGCACCGTCTTTCCCTTCAGGTGCTGATATCTGGGGTCAGCAGGGTGGACGGCCACAGCGCTGTCTCCCAGCATAGTCTCGATACGAGTTGTTGCCACAATCACTTCCTCGTCTACGCAACAGAAAGACAAATGTGAAGAAAGGTTCTCACTGAAGGTGCGTTTGTAATATTCTGCGCTCTATGAGCTCACGCACCTGATCCGTCCACCTTGTAGGCGAAAGACACCAACACTCCAAACTCCACTTTCTCTTTGTAGCCAGGAACAGGCAGCAGCGTCCTGCCGGTGAGCTCCTTCTTATCCACCTGCAAACCAACCAGAAGATTTAATCAGCCCGGCCAGCGCTGATGGAACAGATCTGTCGCCACAGCCGATAACAAAGCTGGGTACCGTTTCAAAGCAACATCACTTGCTGTGAATATTAAAGTGATACTTTTTTCAGTTCCCGCACAATCACATTGAGCCTTTAACAGGCAGCATGCAGGATGTTCACACCCTGATGGCTCATCCCTCTCGTACGATGCACACTTGCCTCGATGTCAGAGATGGCAGAGTTCAGAGTGCAGGACCAGTTGACCAGCCGCTTGCTCCTGTAGATCACTCCCTCATCATGCATGCGGATAAAGGCCTCTTGGACCGCATAGGAAAGTTTCTAGACAGACAAACGGATACAGACGTGAGTGTTAGGAATTTGGATTCTATTCAAATGAGTTCAGGGAGTTTAGAAAACTCACAGGGTCCATAGTGAAGCAGGCTCGGTCCCAGTCCAGAGAGGAGCCCAGCTTCTTCAGCTGGTGGTAGATGCGGTCTCCCTTCCTAAAGAGGCAAAGTTATTACTGTGTCTTTATACCAGGCTTCATCCGTCCGCTCTACTACCTCCTTCACTCACTCGTTCTTCCATTTCCAGATTTCCTGGATGAAGTCTTCCCTGCCCAGATCGTGACGGCTCATCCCCCTCTCTCTCATCAGCTTCTTCTCCACCACCACCTGGGTGGCGATACCAGCGTGATCACAGCCCGGGTTCCACAAGGTGGTCTCTCCTCGCATCCTGTGCCTGCACGGACGGAGGAACGCACACCAATTCAAAAACTCTCTGCTTGACGATCACAACAAATGCGAATTAAATAGATCAGAAATCCCATGATGCAACAGAAGGTCTCAGCGACTCAGTAACAGTAGTTACCATCTGGTCAGAGAATCCTGAATGGCGTTGGTGAGGGCGTGACCCAGGTGAAGTGATCCGGTCACATTAGGCGGAGGGATACACATCATGAAGACGCCGCGAGGGTTCGGGTCACTAATATTCTTCCTCTGCAGAAAGTAGTGAGGGAGGAGACGCACGTTATGGCAGACAAACAATAACTAGAATTATGTCGCAGAAAGTGTCGTAATTACCATATGTGTTATTAATATGTAATCAGCGACCTTTGACCACCAAACTCTAAATCAGTTCAAATGGACGTTTGTGCCAAATTTGAAGAAAGTGACGGACAACCTGGAAACATAATGACTGCGGCCGTCTCCGGCGTGGAGACATTAAAAAAAGAGAGGGGACGACTTCCTTACCCCGTACTCAGGCTTGAAGAATCCCTGCTTCTCCCACCACGGATACCAGGCGGCCTCCACGTACTGAGGACTGTAGGAGTCAGGAAGCGGGCTGACCACATCTGACACCAGCAGAGAAAGAGAAAAAGGGTTGACATTTAGTCCTGAAGATAATCACAATAACATAAGACAAACCAGTTCATAGTAAGTAGAGTATGGATGCATGTCATGTGTTCACATAATGTAATCCCCCTCGCCGCCACTAAGGGGCAAAACAAACCTGCTATGTGCTAAATGGGAAAGATACAACACTGTGCATGGTGGAATTATCTTCAGTAATCCATTTTCTTGCACTGTTTTTCTACCTTCACCAGCACATGCTCCATTACAGGGACACGGTCTGTCATTACACTCCTGTGTCTTCATTCTTTAGCAACTCCGGCAAGGAAGTTTGGTGTTCACGTGGTGTCGGAAATATCAGAATAAAACGTTTAGAACTGAGGAAATTAACATGAAGTAAGTCGGAACAACAACTTGGAAACATATCAACGTGTTGTTTAAACAATCACAAAACCTCTTCTTCGTGGCGTCCATGTAGTTTCCACATTATGGTTGCATCAAGTCAAAAGAACGCCTCTGGTCTCCGAGTGCTATCTGTCGTACAAGCTACTGGAAGCCTACATTTACCTCGGGATCAATAAAGCATCTACTGTATATCTATTTATTGATGTCACAATACCAACTTCTGTTACAAGCTAAGCACCTTTCTTCTCCCCGGCAGCAGTGGGGACACTGTACGCGATCACTCCCAACTCCTTCTTTTCTGGTTTGGCCTTTTTCTAAGAAAGAGAAACATATGTGATCAAGTGATCTTTATGTGTTGTTGATATGAACTAGCTGCACCAACGTCTTACAGGAAGATTTATCTGTGAACGATAAGAAGCCGTACCTCGGTCTGTGGCAGAGTCTTCTTCTTGGCCTCCGTGTCCTTCTTCTGCTGGAACTTTTCCAGCTTTTCTCTCTTCTTAGCGTCCTTCTTCAGCTGGGCTTCGGTCTTTGGTGGGCCTGAAGGAGGAGACGTGAAGAGCATCAGAACACAGTTCACACAGAGAAGGAAAGATTCATGAACTGTGCCACGGGACTTGCTGACCATTCGCTGCCCCTTCGGCAGAATCAGGACCGGCAGCAGGACCGGCAGCAGGACCGGCAGGTTGAGGATTTGCAGCAGCGTTGGTCTTCGGCGTAACCGGCACCATCTTCTCACAAAGAGTGATCTTCCCCAACACCTTCAGGAACTGCGGCTGATTTGTGCAGGTTGTGAACCACCTCGTAACGTTAGTCAAGACTTTCTTGTCTGATGGCTCCAACACCTAAAAAGAAAAGAAGATAGTCACACTGATAAATGTACTATAAGGAGAGATGCACCTATTTATCAGCTGATATTCGCCTCAGAGAGACATCAGGGGCCGAACTCTATCTGTTGATACCGGCCCAGCAGTTCACAATCGTTGCATCCCTAACTATAACACTATAACAACTAGAACAGTCAAATGTCGACAGGTGGCAGACATGGCTGAGATTTCAATACAGAATAATGCTGAGAGAAGTGATGCACCACATACGTACATATTTGAAAGGGAGAAGAACAGCTGTAGCTACAGCCATATCAGCCAGGGTGATGCTCTCCCCCACCAAGAAGGTTCTTGGCTCCAGTGCCCGATCGAGAACCTTTAGAACACGCATCAACTCTGCACGGGAACTCTGCTGGAGCTGAGAAGGCGCAACGAGACATTTGAGGATAAAACTTCACAAGAATAAAACACATGTTCAAGTCAGCATTTGGATCCTCCTCTCACCTTCTTATCCACTCCCGTCATCCCCATCAGTGGGAAGACCACACCACAGGACACCGGCGTGAGTTCATTATCTGCAAAGCTGATCCACTGCCACACCTGGCTCTGCTGCTTTGTGTCTACACCTGCCCTCTTCCCCTGATTAGCCAGGTACCAGGCCACAGCATTGGCCCCGCTCAGGACTGAGTCACCTTCCCCAGCGCCCAGCACCAGGGTCGGCCTGGAGCGGGCATTCAGGGACACGGGAGGGTCGTCTGTGAGGGTCCGTGGGCGGGAGGACGGACAAAACTCTGCAGCTATAAGAGCTAAAAGGCACCTGAAGTCATCAGGGTGAGGGGACACGTAGAGAGTGGCCATCTCTGTGAGAGACACAGACAACATGTACTTTGTAAACTGGTTTTGAGTTGTGCATATTTCTTTTATGCTGTCAGTGAATAGTTGCCCAAACAAATAAGCCTGTCATGCAATCAAATACATTCCTGCCTGACAAAGGTGGACTGGGTGTGTATGCCTGTCATACCAGTTAAACAGTGTGACATCATATTCAAGTTAACTAGAGATGTGATCTCTGCAAACAATCTGGTCTACATTATAGTTTCAAAGTGTCAGACAACGACTGTGTTAGCTGGTTAGCAACATGTTACACTTTCTGCAAAGCTCATCTCTGCCACCTGTCTAAGGCTGACGACAAGTAACCCAAAACAAGCTAGTTAGCTTTAGCTAATCAGACAACTAAATCTCGAGTTATTGTGAGTGCATGCTGAGCTTTGGGTGTGTTTACGTAAGAAGCGGTTATTTTTAAACTCATTTAAAAGTTATTGTTTAAGAAGCCTATGGTTTTCTGTTGAACGTTTATGTAAGAAGTTATTCCTACCTTTAAATGAAACCGAAACGTCAGCTTAAGTTAGCATACACAGCAGATCCACATGAGTCCTCTCCGCCTCTCCGCTGCCTGATGCAACCAACGTGTTCCGGGTTTGATCAGCTGCTTCCGCCGCAAACCGGAAGTCAATACAAATGTTTTATTTTGTTTAATAATGATAAAAACAATACCAATTTGCGCTCTATTGTATGTATATTATATTTTTTTGTATTACAATAAATAGCCTATTATATGTAATATTATTATAATCACATTGAGATACAAGCAGCATTTTAATATTGTAGCTCTTTGTTTGAAATATCTTTATTGAGCTAAAGAAGATACATTATCTTGTTGTGTCAATGCTCATTTCCATTTATATGAAAGAATTATAAAATGATATTCATGGACAGACCAAAGTTGCTCTGTCCTTGACACAAGCATAAAGACAGAAACAGTACGATATGCCAGCATTGTCTTTTATTAAAATGTACACGTAAGCAAACATTTACTATAACAATTATCATACAAGAATTGTTTTGAATATAATTACATTCAAAAGCCCTGTTTGTGCACAGTGTTTCATTTTAACCACAGTGGGGTCACGTATCCCAGCAGCCACAGTGAAGTGTAAGACCTACAGTGTAAGAAATGATTAATTCACTAAATTTGATTCAAAAGACATATGGCTATCCTTCAACTGAGGCATTTCAAATGACATCAAAGTGAAACAGTCCCCCCCCCCTTTTTCACACATATGTGCTAAAGAAATTTACAAACCAACACTGGAGAGAATATTCGAAAAGGTTTTCAGTCTGACTCATGCCCATAAGCCCCTCTCACCGCACCAACGACCATATCCACCACCCCCATCACCAAACCCCCTCCCAGCGTAAACACATTACCCACACCATTTCCACTTCTCCACACCAGCCTCCCCAACCCTCCACCTACAGCTTTCGCCTGCCCCCCCATCTCTGACATCACTGTTCCTACGTAACCCTCGCTCTGATCCCAAAGCCGCCCCCCAAAGAACTTGGTCACCCACCAAGTATTATCCAACACATCCCCAAATATCCCCACTGTGTCTCCAGCCAGGGTCCCCACGCCAGTGACTCCGGTGTGGCAGTTGTTCAGCAGGGCCCCCAAGATGGAGGAGGAGCAGAAGTAGGCGCTGGAGAAGCAGTTTTCCCCGATACCCAGCAGCGTTTCTCCAGCTGAGCCCGTCCAAGCCAAGAGGTCAGAGGTCAGGAGGTGGAACAGCGAGTAGGTTTCTCCAGGCAGGGCAGTCAGAACCCCGAGGTCTTCCTGAAGAACGTATGTCACCTGAGTCAAAAGACAAAACATTTAGATTTTTAAGTGACATATAAACTTGTCTGGGAGGGGTACGCTGGCAGGAGGAGATGTAATCAAACTGAACATTTAATAAAACCATATCTAGAAGCTTCTCTTGTATCACCTGTCCAGGGAACTGTGTGACTGTGGAGAACACAGGCCGCAGCGGAGCTTTGAGGATGGACAAGGTGGTGGAGAAGACATAGACCAGCATGCTGCTGGAGTTAGTGTCTGTCTCCTGTTCATCCACAGTTCCATAGTCAGCTGACGACTCAGGAGACTCTGATTCGACGGCTTTTGAATGCGTCACATCACGTCGTTTTTCAACGCTACCTTCTGAACCAACCTCCTCTCCCTCAGTGGCATCTGAACCAACCTCCTCTCCCTCAGTGGCATCTGAACCAACCTCCTCTCCCTCAGTGGCATCTGAACCAACCTCCTCTCCTTTAGTGGCATCTGAACCAATCTCCTCTCCTTTAGTGGCAGCTGAACCAACCTCCTCTTCTTCAGTGACTCGATCAGCAGCGTTTGAATCTACATTCTTGGCTCCTGTGTTTTCCCCAGTAAGACCTGCATCCAGCTCCTCTATGTTTGCAGGGGGCCTCTCACTGTGAAGACCCACTCTGATTCCAACAGTCTCCCCATCTGCTCCTCCACAGCCCTCTGAGAACAGCTCTGCCACTCCCAGCACTTCCTGTAGCTCCTTAACGCTCACTTGCCTCTCCCCTTCCCCTGTCTCTCTGATTAACCCCACACTGAAGCCCCTCTTCCCCTCTGGGACAGCGCAGCACACTGCAGACCACAGCGGCTTCGTCTGACACTCCTCGTCTCCATCCTCAGCTGCCCCGAAGCCTCCGACGCCGGTCAGGATGTACAAATCACCCCCTAAAGTGCTGCACTGGGGAGTGATGATGTACTGGACCAGTGATGTGAAAGTTGAGTCCCAGTGTTGAAGAGGAGAGCCTGTAGGCGAGACAGGATGCGATGGATCCCCGCCTCCTCTGAGCAGGGCTGGTACTGCTACTTTAACGTCGTCTTCCTCCGTCTGGCAGAACAAATAATCAGAAGCACATGTTAAAGTATGAGTGCATTAGCATCCATGCAAGAGTGCACTCGTTATAACCCTGAATCACCGTACACATACTTCAGCTGATCCTTTAAATCTAAACAATAGGACGTGGAAAATGTATTGTTCCTGGTTGACTGCCCTTTCTGTGATAACTGTGTGAGGAGTTGGAAGTTTATTGGTCACTTACAAACTCTCTTATCGGTTTTTACTTTCTGTTTATTGTATTTTCAAATGCAGGGACTTGCAGTTAGTTAGAAGAGCTGACAGTTTACAATGTTTTGTACGATGGACGAAATATTCAGAACTTTTACAAAGTAAAATACCAACAAAACAATCTTTGGATTTATTTTACTTTGAAAATATTTTGATGATGATACTCTGATGTATATATTTACATCCTGATGTTGATGCTTTTACTTTATTTGTTTTATTATTTGTATCATTTTTCCACCACTGGTTGTTGTTAAAAGATATATTCAAAGTCCTGCTTTCAAAATCATACTGACGTATTTTCCACAGAATATACTGAGAGTAAAAGTACTTGTTCTGTAGTTTAGTCACAGGTTTGTTACACAAATGTATATTAATTTTATTGCTTTCTGTGTAATGATTCTTTGGTGGAACTGCAAACAAGTCAAATACATATAGGAAACGGTTTTTGCAAGAGGTCAAAGTCCAAAAGGGAACCACTGGTTTCATTTTTAACAATGCCTTTTATTTGATTAGTTTATCATCTCAAATTCCATAATTCAAAAACAGATGGTACCACTTTAAACAGCATGATAGATGCGTCCTCACCACAACAGGCTCTCCCCCCTCCTCTCCTTCCTCCTCCGTCCCTCCGTGGCTGAGATGGAAGGCCGAGTAGACAGTTGTGTCACAGGTCGGTTTGGACAGGGAGGCGAACGCCTGTCCCCCGGGCAGAGTGTGGCACAGTGAGCGCAGCAGCGGCCCCGCAGAGGCTCCCTGAGGAGGCGTCTGTCTGTAGAAGCAGCGGCTGCAGAGGCTGAAGTCTGGCTCCGTGTTGTCCTCAGCTGCAAGAGACAGGCCCGGGCCCAGCACCGCCAGCAGCCACACAGCCGCAGCAGCTGCACTGACAGCAGCAGGACACAGCATGGTGGTGGTGAGCTCAGCAAATCCCCCCTCTCTCTCCCTCACACACTAACACAGAGCAAGAGGGAGAGGCTTATCAATTATCCAGTGGTTTCCGTATATAGATGGAAACGATAAGGTTGGCAGCTGACGGCTTGTTGTTTTCTCACTCCCTCCTGCTTCTCTCCTCCAGTCAGTGTCCAACCATGTCTGCCTTCTTTTAAAGTCAGCCGTACTGTGACCGTGGATCTGTATTGCAGGCACAATCTTGCTTACTCCTTCATTTCCCTTTCCCTGACAACCTCGCCCCCTCCGTCAGTTCCACCCTCTTCCACTCTGCCTCTGGCTGTATAGTACCTCCACTTCACCCCTCCCTCTCAAGTGCTCTATGGATACACCTTCAACTCCCATCGCTATTAAGTACACAACCAAAGCACACGCCCATCAGAAGCTGCAAATTACCTGTAAGTCTACATTCCTAAACAATGGTCGTCGTACGAGCCGAGTCCCACGAACACTGAGGTTGTCCATTATTCTTGGCAAAGCACATTCCTGAAAGTGATTCAGTGTAAAGTGGAATAGCTGCTATGAAATGCTTCCATATCAAGCAGGACTTCTCACTAGAGGTCCGGGGAAAATGTGAGCAACTGAGCTCTAAATTTAACATCCTCATTAATGCTTAATCCTGACAGTGACAGTCACGGGTCGTTGTCTCTCCCAGAGTCCAGCGATTCTTCCCTCCCCAGACTAAACACACTCCCTTTTTATGCTTTGCAGATTGCAGCTTGATATCAGAAACTTTCCTGTTGCGACACGACGTTGGCACCGACTCCTTTACAAAATCGTCAAGTGGCAAAAAGAGCAGTTTGTGTGTAATCAGTGCACGAGTGAGACACAGACACATATCCAGCTCTCCTTTTGACTTCTACAACGGGTTCAAACATGAGGCACACGTAGCCCTGGGCTTTAATAAGAGCGGTATCATCATATAAAACATGTGCAATAACAAACATGGTGCTTACATTCTGTATTCATAGCTTCAGTGCAGTGTAGTAGTCGGTACACAGTTACTGCACACAGTAAGTATTCACAGTGAGTGACTGGAACTGTGGAATGACGGGGTTTAGACAGGTTTTAGGGTGTGATGCTTCGGGTTGGGCATCAAGTCTTTCTATACAACACTACGTCTAACATGCTGTCAACTGTGAATAAAAACCCGACACACACTTTAAACTTTGTGTCATCTGAAATGACAACATTTGACATTTTATTCTCCGACACACACACACACACACACACACACACACAGTGATTGGTGCAAACATCTCAACATGAAGCTTTTTGACATTGTGTTTTAAAAAAATGAACATAGTAGAAATGACAGAACTGCCTGTAAGTAGCGAAGACGTAACATCTGAAACATCTGCATCACAACGGAGACAGCTTTAATGGAGTTCAGTATTTATGCAGAACAAGTAAACAAAAGCTCTTTGTGCAGGACACGCCTCGTCTCAGTCCATTGTTACACTGCAGGCAGCTCGAAACGGTTTAAAAAGTAAAGTATCCTATCGTCCCAGGGGCACTGGACTTTTCTTAAAAGCTTACAAAACTATTACTTTTTCACAGATGTAATTCTTAACATAATATCTGGGAGACATTGTTTGACAGTGATACTGCAATTAAGCTAAAGTCCACACACACACACACACACGCACACGCACACGCACACACACTTCGTTGCTTATAAATAAATCTAAAACACACACGCTCAGGCTCACTCATTAGGGATGTCAATGACTAGTTCAGCCTCGTCTCCCTCCCCTCTGTCTTCGTCTCCTCTGTCGCTGTCTCCATCGCTCTCTCCCTCCTCCTCAGCTGCGTCTCCACTTAGCATCTGTCTGGGAACCCAGCTGAAGGGGCTGCTGGCAGCCGGAGGGGCCGCAGGGGCTGATGGGTAATTAGCTGCCATTGGGGCAACAACCTGAGAGGAATTCAAAATAGAGCAGAAAATGGATGAAGATATGACGAAGGGATGAGGGATGACACAGCACTATATGAATTATTTCTGTAAAGTGTTAAACTTAGTGCGGACTGAATGTTTCCACATCAGTGTCCTGGAGCTGAATTATTACAGGTTATATTAAAGTTGAGTACTTTATTCATCAAAACCTGTTGATATTGTGCAACAAGGTACAAATAACCAATAGCCTCTTGGATTCTCTAATGAGAAGATAAAATAAATATACTTCCTTGTTCTTATGCATATATTCTGTGACCAAGAAAGCAGTATATCTGCATTATTATTATTATTATTATTATTAACATCTTATTTCCCCCTGTCCTCTCTCACCTTCCCCGTTGTGTCTCTCTTGTTTTTAGGCGTCTTTGTTTTTCTCTCTTTCTTCATTCGTTCAGCTGGAGGAGCCAAATACTCCGGTGGGAAGGGCAACTGCCCAACACACACGCAGGCCCCAAATTGCCAAATAAACACAGGAACACACACACATGCACACAGGCAATTTACAAGACAGACACACACACAAAAACACAAAACAAAAAACAAAAACACAGAAGAATGAACAATGCAAGGACAGTGAAGCCTTTACAAGCATCACATAAAGAAGTATGAATAAAGTGACACGATCAAATGATATAAACAATGCCAAATCATAACAGGATTATGTTTGCTGATGAGCAGAGGGCAGCGGCAGCAGGTGACTGTTGCTGACCGATGGAAACTCACAGTGTTGAGGTAGGGTCCAGAGCCGGACGACTGCAGGGGGTTTACACCCGGACGGGACAGCAGGGAGAGGTGAGGGGAGGAGGATGAAGGAAGACACGCCCCAGGACTACTTCTTCGCCTGAAAAGGGTTTATGAGAAGTTAAGAGAAGCTCCGCGTGACAGCAAGATCAGTCACAGCGCGAAACGTTTAGTCCACAGTGGACTTCAACTCACTTCTTTGCTCCGTCTCGTTCTCTTTCCCTCTCCCTGGGACCTTCTCCTTCACTGTTTTCTGAAGAAACTGTTGCATCTGAATCTGGAACAGAAGACAAGAAAACATTAAATCCCCATACAGTCGATTGGTTATACAGTTACAGTTGTAAACGCTCGATGCTTTTAGGAGAGTTTTAAACTACCTGAGGAGTCTTCATCTACCCTCTCGTACTGTAGCAGTCGGTCCAGAAGGAAGCTAGAAAACAATGAGTGATATTATGTTCTGCACACACACAGGCGGATCATGCTCATATATTGTTTTGTTGTCCAGAATGAGTTTCTTCAATAGGCTCAATATTACATAAGAAGTCCCTTGATCGCCCACCTTCTACTACGACCGGACTAAATGATTGTATGTCGTTAGAAAAAGGTGAAATATGCTCCCACGTGCATCAGGTCTTATAATAATAAGCACCTTGAGCATCTATGTATTTACTTTTTGTTTGTGTCTTGTTTATTTAATTTAGGTTTTTTTTTTCTTCTGTCTCTTTCTGCTGCGGTGTTGCTCTATAATTATATATATAAAGTAAATAATAAAACTGGTTCCCAATCACAAATATGAGAGAAATAAAATGTGACCTCACCTTTTGTCCCTGGAAACTTTGAGAAGTTTCCTCTGTGATCTCCTCAGCTCCTCCTGAAAGCATTCCTGTTCCTGGGGTGATGAGACATGTGCATTAGTAAAACACTGACACGTGATCGTTACAGACTGACTGTTCACTCACAATATCTGTACCCACATAAACAAGAAACTTTAATTTGCGTTTGAGATTTTTGTATTTCCGCTTGTAGTCAACCTCGACGTCCGCTTGGCCGTTCATGTCTGAAATAAAACATGCAAATAATGAAACGATTAACTCTACCATCCGCTAACAGGTGTGTTTATAAAGTGGCGGTAAGTTTAGCAACACAGACAGCTCGTGAAGCGACGTCACAAGGTACTGTATGCTAAGCTAAAAGTTAGCTTACTTAGCTAGCTCGCTAAATATACAGAGCTGCTGATCTCACAGACCTCTGAAAATATACAACAAGATGTATTTCAAATGTGCAAACATGCTTTTGAGTAATTGCAAAGCTTTTTTTTTTATTATTGAAGCCCGTTAGTACCTCTTGCTTGAGTCTGTCTGTGCGACATGCTCTTGTTTACGTTCGTGACGTCGTTTCTTCTTCTTCTGTGGATTTAACGGCAGTTTACAAGCAGACTTCAGGCGCGTTACCGCCACCTTCCGCTTCTCACGGGGACCGGATATTAAATCATAACCATTATATATTATATTATATATTTTTCAGTTATTTTATTAATCCTGTCCCTATAATCAGGATCTGGTTTATTGGAAGATAATTTTTCACTTACAAGGGATTGCTTTGGTGTATTGGTGCATAACATAAACATAGTAAGATAAATAAATATAGAATAGAATAAAAGAAAATTACAATAAAAAATATGAAAATATACTGTAAAAATATGTACAATATCTGAATTTAAATGAAAGAGCGGTGCAGTTTTTAGAAGTGGTAGTTTTGTGAAGAAATGTGCAACAGTTTGTTGTTCTATTTTCACTGTACGTTCATTTTACAGCACAGGTTATATATTTATTTGAACATATACTGGGAGAAGTGCTTACTTAGCATGAACTGAAAAAGCTGTCCCACTTCCCCTCTCTCTGAATTATTGAGCTGGAAAATTCATATATGTCTATAGTGTTGATTGTGTGCATTGCTCAGCCTCTGGACAACTTTTTCATTCTGGTGGTATTGACCCTTTACTGACACAATAACTAGGTTTTGGAGCGTTAATGAAATGTTTTGGGTGAGTTACTATTTCCAGACATGCAATGTAGTTTTGATGTCTAATAAAATTGCACTTACAGTTTAGAGAATGTTAACACGAGTGAGAAAAATTGTAATAACCTCCAAGTCCTCAGCAGATCTTTTGGCAACCCAGCCAAAGCTTGATGTTTGTCCTCTTGTTACTCCAGCACCACTTTAGTGAAGTGTTGCTCTTCATGTCCTGTCAGGTTACCAGGACCATCAACTGCTTTACTTCTGATATCTAGTGGCATCTCTCGCCTGGACTTGCAGGGCTGCGATGGGGTTGACTTTACTGTCTCAGAGTCTGTAATTATATCTTATTCAGCACAGCTTTTATTTTAAATGTTTTATTTAGTTATTTTTTAATTTTCTTTAATTATTTTATATATTTTTTAAATCTTTGTTATTATTTATTTATATATATATATATATATATATATATATATATATATATATATATACATAAATATTTGAATACAGAATAATTTAATTTAATGCCTTTTTGTGATCTGGTGTTTTTTCTTTTTGGTGTAATTTAATACAAACCAGTCTCATTTCTTATTATTTTATTCTATATATTTATATTATATATTATCTAGCAGTAATACCGTAATGCATAATTCTGCATGTCAATTTAAAAAGTCGAATTTACATGCTGCAAACATGCGATTATTAGGTGTCAGGAATGTAAAAATAAATATATTTTGAATCCTACAACAGAAACTAAAACATTAAGTTAAAATGTAATAGCCAACACTGATTTATAGCTGCTTTGATTCTCAGTCAAGGCTTCCGTGTCTTCCCGCAGTGGGTCTTTGTGTTTTGTCAAATCCTCCTGTCAGTGCCCCCCTCCACCTGCCGCATACTGTAGTGCACTGAGTTGCAGCTCGACCCCAGCTCAGCACAGTCACTTGCCAAGACCCAGTGCCATGAATTATAGATGATGAACATTTGCAGAGATGAGTAATGCTGCCTCAGTGCACACACACACACACACACACACACACACACACACACACACACACACACACACACAGTCAGACCCCCTTGTGTGTCGAGTGTAATGGGGGAAGACATGCAGACAAAAGGAAAGAAGTAAAGATATAAAAAGTTTAGACTTGGTTGATAAAGAAACAGAAGAGAAGAGGTTTTTATTTACTCCTTCAGGGGAAAAGAGCAGAAATGCTGACTGCACGACTGACCCCCCCTCTTAGACAATATGAAACCCAGCTGGGATAACTAAGCAGCATCCTTTAATGCAACTAAAGCAAACACTGTGATATCTCA
This sequence comes from Cottoperca gobio, assembly GCF_900634415.1. Taxonomy (NCBI): domain Eukaryota; kingdom Metazoa; phylum Chordata; class Actinopteri; order Perciformes; family Bovichtidae; genus Cottoperca; species Cottoperca gobio. Next base: position 3,161,481 of record NC_041370.1, on the reverse strand, counting down.
TAGTTGCCGCACAGGATCCTCTCACACTTCCAGACATTCAGAGAGCCACCTTGCTAAAATAAACACGCATCGTCTACCTTCCAAAAGAAACTGTCGATATGAAACACAATATCTGCCTCTCAACACCGACAGATTCTTCTTTGATTCCAAAGATGCTGGCAGACAGAAATAGACTCTTCTGTGTCTGCTGCCATAAATCGCTGCTGCCAGCTAAACAGAGAGCCCCCCCCCCCCCCCTGGCAGCTAAAGTCATCTGCCTCCCCTCCACCTCTCTCTGCTTTACTCTTAATGGATCCATATATTCTCAAGTCCGGCTGTGGACACTGATCTGTGCTTGTCAATACATTTCCTCCTGTTCATTGTCTGCTTGGATGTGTGTCCTTGTTGCTTTGTTAGATGTAGTCTGTTCTCATTGTGCTGGCATGTGTGTTTTACCCCCTCTCTCTTTCTCTCCCTCGCTGTCTCGCCGTGTCCTCCAGTCTGTCCCTCCCTCTTACTCCGTCCATCACTAATATTGCACTTTGCTCAAGAGTTTCCTCGATTTCTATAGTGTCCACCTGGCAGTTACTGGAATGAACCGAAACCACAACAAAGACGCCAACAACAACTGCAATAAAAGCCTTCTCTGTGATCAGAAGGTAAGCTCCATGTGTTCACCTGCTGCCGAGTACAGAGCACACGCCGTCTCTCAATGTGACTGGATGTATTTCAGAAACTCGTTTAATCAGTAACGTTTCTGTACCTTGTGTGCTTTTTCTCCAATTCTCTGTCTCCTGTGTGTGTGTGTGTGTGTGTGTGTGTGTGTGTGTGTGTGTGTGTTACAGGAAAAGCTTATCCAGGCTATTAAAAGAATCAAGCACGAGGTAGACGAGTGCAGGGAAGCAGAGAGAGAGACATACATAGAGTCGGTGGAAGTAGAGGTACTGTTGTTGCATTATTAATCCTTATCTTCTCCTAACTGCTTTAACCAAAAACTACATTCATAACAATTGTGTTGAAGCCAGTTTTGAAAATGATTATCCATATCGTCATATTCACACACTTGATTTGCAGTCAAACGCACGATAATCATCATTTCAGAACTGTTTCGATGACCTGGAACGAGAACTCCGAGCCGAGTTTCAGAACCTCCATCGCTTCCTGGATGAGGAGGAATATAAAGATCTGGAGCGACTGAGGAGGGAGAAGCAGAAACAAGTGAAGCAGCTGAAGCTAAGAGAGAAGAAAATATCAGCGCAAGGGAGAGACCTGGAGGGAGCGATCACGGTGCTCAACAGCAAACTGGCAGAAGAGGACGGTCCTAAACTGCTCAAAGTGAGGAAGGAGAAGAAATGAACACACAGAGAGGAAATCTTATTATTAGCTTGAGCATATTGTAATTATTCAAAGGTGGAGAATAGTTTGGCAGGGCCACACATGGGTTATCCAGGGTCACTGTGAGCATTCCCCTCGGCCTGTCGAGCCACTCGTGACTCCCGTCTATAATTGCTCCTCCCGTCAGAGCTGCTGGGAAACAATGTGACTGTGCAGGTTTACATCAAGAGCTGCAGGTCTGCGCCTCCTCATCGGCACTCATTTGATTAATTATAGACATTGATTGGCTAAACAGTCGACTTTCCAGGTTTTGAAAGTCAAAATCAATTTCTCATTTACAAGTGAGAAGGACAAAAGGAAGTGGACACATTAGTCAGCAATAAGAAATGAGTCGGGCGGCGGCCTCAGATTGTGATGATGGAACATTATTATGTTCACCAACTGTCCTGAAAATGTTTCTCTCATTGCAGGAAATTCAAGATCTCGTAAAAAGGCAGGTTTCCTCAACCTAACTGTTTGTTTTCTTCTCCCCTGTTTCTCCACATCTCATTAATCGTGTGTGTGTGTGTGTGTGTGTGTGTGTGTGTGTGTGTGTGCATGCTTGGCATTTCCTCTCATTTCTGCACATCAATCCATCTCCATAAACCTCACTGTGGTGTCGATGTTGTACCATTCACCACCCAGTCCTCCCCTCTTCCCAATTTTGTCTAAGCAGGTCTCAGGTCAGCTTCGTTCCTCCAGCGCGAGTGGACACTGAGGTGCGCTCCGGACAGTTCGTGGGACCCATACAGTACAGGATATGGAAGCACATGAAAAGCTGCCTTTACCCAAGTGTGTTCGCACGTCGTTAGATACAACACGTGTGAAACAACGAGAACACTCCTCTTACGTAATCTCTATTTGCCTCCAGATATTACACCAATGACCATTGACCCGGACACCGCCCACCCTAACCTGTCCCTGTCGCAGTCTTGCACCTCAGTGTGGTTTGAGGAGGATAAGAACACGAAGGACTGCCCGGCCAACCCGCAACGGTTCCGCTATTACTACTGTGTGCTCGGCCATCAGAGCTTCACCACGGGACGACACTACTGGGAGGTGGAGGTGGGACGTAAGACGGCGTGGAAGTTGGGCGTGGCTCGAGGAGATGTCCCGAGAGGGGAGATGGATGCCACTGGCACTTCCAGAGGCATCTGGACTCTGGCCCTGAAGAGCGGATCTGTCCTGGCCTGCACCGACCCAGAGCCCACCAAGGTCAACGTATCTGTCGGTCTTGTCCGCATCGGTATGTTCTTAGACTGTGAAAAGGAAGAGGTGTCTTTCTATAACGCTGTTACGATGGCGCCAATCTACACCTTCTCCATGGGAACAGTCGAGGTTCCTCTGCTGCCCTTCTACAACCCGTGTGACGCAGATGACGGGAAGAACGTGGCAGCAATTAAGATCTTTAACCCGTCGGTCTGATGAGGGGCTGCAGGGATTGTTTGTTTAGTATTGTAGGATTCTTACACTAATGTTCATGTCATGTTGGACAAAACAAGCCATTTGATGACATTTTGGGACATTTCTTCTCTATTTTCTGACGTTTTATAGACTGAATATACTTATAAACTTATAAAATGATGAATTATTGACAGATGTATTGTTCGTTGCAGCTCTAACTACATACTGTACCTACATCTTGCTGAGAAACTGTTGCAAATAGAACATGTAATGCTAAAATACTGTATATATAAAAACATGGCTGCTACTGTAACCACACCTTTTCTTTTCTGTTTTGAACGCTCGTCTTCTTTTACTGTGATTACTTTAAAGTTTGAGGAGAATAAATGGGCTGAAACATGATGCATCTTGGACTGACGTGTTTGTAAAAGAGGAAAGCAAAGCAGGGGGAAGGTTGTCATCTGCTGCCGGCTGCAGCTTCAGGGTCCACAGCAAGTGTTAACAGCATTATGATGTTACCTCTGGGCTGTTTATAAATATCTCTGTTGTGCCTGCTTAGCTGTGATGTGTCCTGGCGAGGATATGGAAGCTGGTATTAGTGGCACGTGGGGGCCTGAGGGGTGCGAAAGTGGCGCGTGACACTCAGAAAGAATGATGGCTGACATTGAGTGAGACGACTCGCAGACATGCAATAGACAGCTGTCTGAAGACCAAACTGTCCTGCTGCTCAGAGAACGGGAAGAACAAAGACAACAGGACAGCAAATGTCATAATCACTTGTTTATTCTTAGTATTCATTTAGACATGAAATAAAGAAAAAGAAAATATTTTCTTTACAAAACATCTGTGAAGTGTTGTGCAAAAAGGGAGTACAGGGAGAACATGTGGGATGTCACACCACACCCCCAGAACAACAGAAGTAAACAGAGAAGATCAGGGCAGAGACGACTCACGTAGTGCAACAAGTGCCAGTGGTAGTAAAAGTAGTGGTTTCTATCAGAGGCGGGTGTAACACCACAATCCCTCTGGCACCACGTCGATGTAATAACCTTAATCCCACGAGACGGAGCCTCCTTTGAGATGCTGGTAACGTGTAAACCAAAGTCCTGCTCCTCTCACATCCCTACTCACTCTGGCTGGAGCGGCTCGGTATTACAATCACTGACAATATACTGTACAGTAGTGGTGGTGCACGGAAATGCTTTATTAATCTCTCATCGCTCACCACAACATAAAGCTGATGGTTACCCACACCAAGCGTTCATCTGCTGCTATCATGAAGTCGCTCACGTGCTCCTCACCGCCCCAGACTTGATTAATGGAAAACAGCCTCACTTACAAACGGAGATGCTACTTAGAATCACGTTCGTATTTTATTTTACAATATCTCCAAACATTAGCATATGCTAGGTGAGCCTTTGTTCAGTCGGGTGTGCAAACAGCTTTCGTGAACACCCTACCTACTAAGAAAAAAGGTGCCATTAGGAGTGTCGGCAAAAATGACAGAATACAGGCCAACTATACGTTTGAGGCACTAAACAAAGAGTCACTCAAATATCTCAAAGTTACAATATCTTTTACAATGTGGCTTTAAACACATTCACACTCATGACTCAAACACAGTTTTCTTCACGTTGCGAGATGAACAAAGCAGGCACACGAACACCTCGCTCACAACAGACGGAGAAGCACACACAAAGTACAGTCGTGTGTCGATCTGTACAAACTGGCTATGCATAGATTCAGCACGCAGGAGAAACACTCAGAAATCATCCACACTCATACACGTGTGCGTCATCGGCGTACAGAAACACAGAATCCCCGAACGCACAATGATGGCAACATTAAAACATCTCTCCTCTGGTCACACACACACGATAAAAGCCTGTTTTTCATGTCGTGGTCATGCTGCATTCGATGCTTTAAGTGACGCAGGTTAAACGTTTTAATACATCGTGTAAATACTGAGAGATGCTGTGAGCGTCGTCAGGTTAGCACGGCGATAACAGCAGATCATCGATCGAAACAGATCCGATATAAGTCTTGATGGATCTTTACAATATTTGGTTCTTACATTAGTTCAAGACGTTAGTGAGTATTAGTGTATATAGTATATAGTACTGTAAGTGTATATATTTTATATTCTGGATTTAAGGTTGGTGAGAAAGTTTAAATTAGTTTTCTTCTTTATTATTAAGTATAATACAACAACCATTCTATACACGAGAAACATTCGGCCTTTAGGGGTTAAACCGGCGTACACATGCAATATTTACAAGGCTGAAATGTGTGTGTCTGTGTGTGTATGTGTGTGTGTAAAGACAAAACTGTGGTTCCTTCACAGATCCAGGAGAGGAATGAGGCTTATCAAGTGTTTGACCTTCGTCCATGCGTAACACATCTGACGTGGGATCCTATGTGACGCTTCAACATCGAGGCCCCTTAATTTATTAGTTTATTTATCTTATTTACTGATCTTAGTATCAAATCTGACATCTAAACCTACCTCGTCATGCGGTTCTTTAAAATGCGTTCGGCCTGATATTAATTTACTCGTAAGAAAAAATCTATTCGTCAGGAAAGCTACCGAGAAACGTTCTTACATTTCACTTGTGCTTCTGTTTTTTGTAGATTTCTCGTGCACAGAACCTGGACTGTCACTGTTTAATATGAGGCAGATATGCGTTTAGTGAAATGTATCTGCACCCCTCCTCTGTACCATACAGGAGTTTAACTTTGTGCTGACTAAACATCCACGTAGATGATGCTGTGGCATTCATAAAGGCCTCATTAAACATGCAAGGACCAAAGACACAGGAGCTACTCTGTCACTTCCAACACAGCCTAATACTTCAGAGGAAACATCTAGTTTGAATTTGAAATAAATAATAAGTCATAATTCTTTGTTCTTAAAGGGACAGTTCATCCCAAAGCCCCTCGTGTTTTTTTTATCAATCTAGATAGTTTTGCTGTGAGTTGCTGAGTGATGGACAACATAAAGGAACTAGACGGCACTCGGCTTGTGGTGCTCAAAGCGCCAAGACCTTGTTGTGAGCAAGTTTCAAGTAGGAACTATTTTCTTTCTCCCGAACTAGACACGCACACGGAATCCCAGTGCAGGAGGAAGCGTGCATCTGGGTAAAACAATGATGAGTAGACGCACGCTTCCTCCTGCACTGTGATACGGTAGAAGATGTTTTATTCCTACATTCGACATCTCTACAGAAGATGTCTCCAGCACCGGGCAACACACAGCAACACAATCTGGACGGATGAATGCACTGCAGGTAAGTTGTTTGAGGGGGAACTGTCCCTTTAAGTGGTTGAACATAAAGGTAGAGTGAAAGAAAGATCAGGGAAGGACAGAAAAGAAACACGCAAAGCCTGTTCTAACTATTTGCCCTCACCAGACGCTGTCCTCCAGTACGCCACCTTTGGAACCCGGTGGTCCTATTAAGTGCCAGAGTTGATGCTGGCATGAGTTTGCTATTAAACTGTAAGAATAATGGGCTTTTTATAGAGCCACAGGGAAATCCAGATCAAAGGCAGTAAAGTGGTGGACGCGGACTTCAGGGATCAGTCCGCAAAACACATTTTAATCATCGGCGATATCCACCGGGAGTCAGAATCTCTATCTCAGACACTATAAATAGTAGCGTTAGTATTATTAGTTCTTGAGTAAAAGGTTATTTTGTTCTATATGCGATAACGTATTGCAGTTGTTACTGAAGCGTACGACATCCTCTCTAAAGAATGTCACCACACGCTTCTGTAGGTCTGACATGACACTGAAAGCTGCATGCATTTAATCCACATGCTGATAGAGGAACAAGCGCTTTAGACGGGAGATATTCTAGATTGAATGAAATGTTGTAAACCTTTATGTCTACCTCATTGTGTTAGAAAAGACCTCATGTGGAGTTGTATTTGAAAATTAATTTGCGCTAGCCGCTTTTGTTATGTGAAGTTACTTCTGAATAAGAAAGTCTCAAAGGTTATGTGTTAGTTTGTGAGTGAGATACCTTTATTAAAGTAATATTGTGTTCAGGCATTAGACAAGTTCAACCGAAGTCCTCGCCCCAGTTCCAGTGGTTCCTTCATTATTTGGTAGGAGGTGTTCGATTGTCTACAGTGGTGGTAGATGGAGAAGATCTGAGGGGCTTCTCTTGGATTGTTGCAGGGGCAGTTCTCAGGTGGTGGTGGTGGTGGTGGTTGAATCCTCAGCCACGGCGCCGTCTTTGCCGGCACCGCTAGATTTCGGCTCCACTTCTGGGGTTTTAGGCGGAGCTGCTTTTGGGGCTCCGATAATATCGGCGTGATCTGGGCTCGTTTTGGAATCCGGACCTGGCTCAGGCGTGCCGTTGGTAATGGGTTCTGGTGTGGTTGGCTTTGGAGACTCGGGTGTGGGAGTCAGGGCACTTTTCCTTTCAGGTGTTGGAGTGGTGGCTTTAGCAGCAGGTGATTTAGGCTCCAGGCTCGGGCTGGGTGCGGGCTTTGGATCAGCTGGACTCAGACCAGCCTTGGGCTCGGGGCTCGAGGCTGGGCTGAGCTTAACATCGGCTGGTTTGGGCACGTCCAGCGTCGCTTCCACAGGCTGATCGGGGGTTTTCTTGGTCTCGGGTTCTGGGTGGGATTTAGTTTCAGCTACTGGACTGGACTTAATTTCCAAAGCTGGTGGAGCACTTGGCTTGGACTCAGCAGCGGCAGCAGGCGGTGGACTTGGTTTGGTTTCAGAGGCAACGGAGATGCTAACAGCCACAGAGTCGAGGTTCTGATCGGGGGCATCGGTGTCAGTGTCCAGTGGGAGGGCAGTGTTGAATCCGACGCCAGAGTCACTGGTGTCTAGGTTACCGACCCCAACCTCCTTAGAGGAAACCTCCAGACCCTGAGTTCAAACAGACAACAAGGTGAAGTTTATTTGTTTGTCGCGCCCTTCAACAACAACAACGCATTTTTAAAGTTGCAGAAGACATAAAAAGAGGTTAAGACCAAACAGACACAAGGCAATATAAAGGGATATAAATAGGATTTTAAAAGAGTAACTTAAAATGGAAGGTAATAATAAGAGAGAACTGAATAAAACAGGTCCCAGCTCAGCTACAGGGCAGTGCAGGATAGTCCAAAATGAAATGTAATAAGAGGAAGTGGCAAAGGAACGGAGATCTGGAGCACATCGCAGATCTTCTGGGAGTTTGTTCCAGATGTGACTGAACGCTGCTTCTCTACTGTAGTTTTGACTCGGGACGGTAAGCAGGCCAGTCCCAGAAGACCTGAGAGGTGCGGACGGTTCATAACATAGCAGCAGATCCAAAATCTATTTTGGTTCTAAACCAATTCATCGCTTTATAAACCAACAGCAATATTATAAAAGGAATTCTCTGTCACAGAGGAAGCCACTGCAAAGACCTGAGACCTGGACTGATGCGATCCACTTTCTCGACGTTAGGACTCTAGCAGCAGCGCTCTGAATAAGCTGCAGCTGTCTGAACGCAGAAAACAGTATACAAATTGAAATATTATTAAAAAATCTCAAAGACTCAGTTTGAAGAAATGAATATTAAGCGTCCTTACTTTGATGTCCACCTCAGTGCTCTGAGATTTCTCTGTATTGTCGGCCTGCGAATGTTTGGAGTCCTCACTGAGTTTGGTGATGTTCTTCACCACCTGTGAAGAAGCACAGACAGACAATAATCAGGATACAGGACAGTAACTAAGTACATTTACTCTTTATACATTTGATATTATTACAGGTTAACATAAAACTTTATTGATCCTGTGGTGAATCACAAGCTACACGGCAGTAAATATAATAATAAAAACACCTTTAACATCTGCAACATTAAAGTAATGAACACATTAATGCATCAATAATTATAATTCAATAATATACTGCATATTATTCTGAAATGGTCCGTTGCACAGAATGTGTACTTTTACTTTTGGTACTTTAAGTACATAAAAAATAAAGAAAATTGCAGTACTTTACTTGTAACAGTGTGGTATTACTACTTTACTGAAGTACACTA